>NW_007082945.1:33208-64857 GCF_000164805.1 Carlito syrichta
GGCGCCCGCCGAGGCGGGCCGATGTTGGGGGTCTTTTGTGCGGACACGCGCGCCCGGGGCCCGCGCCCTCCTGGAAGGGCAGCGGCAGGACAAAGCGGGCTGGGCTCGCGGGGGGCTCGCCCGGGCGGGGGTCTGGCGGGGGGAGCCCTGCACGGGGTGGCCACGAGTAGGGAAATCGGCAAAACAGAGCGACGGGGACCCGATGAGGTGGCGGACAGGGACAGACGAAGGAAGGATGCTCGCGGACGCAGCGCTGCTGTGTCTGGCTGGGCGGGTGACTAGGCGCCCCGCATTCCCATATGACCGGGTTACCTAGTATATTTTGCGAGCGTGTCTTTGCCCCAGGATGTTCTCGGCCACCCTCTCCGCTGTCCTCTCGGAGGGATCACCGTTGCCAGCAGACGCGCTACCACCAGAGGGGAACTTGGGGCGAGGGGACTGCGGAGGAGGGAGAGGCGGTTATTTATCCTGTAGAGACACTTAGGAGCCGCGACGCCCCCTTCTCGGCCCGCCAGCCCTCCACACCCCTCCCCCGTGCCCCCGCTCCAGCCCGGCTGGCCCGGGAGGGCGCTTGGATTTCCTTCTCTGCTGCGCGTATCTAACCCTTCCTGCATGTATTCCACTGCAGGCTGAACAAAGCTCAGTCTCAGTTGTGCTTCCTGCTTCTCAGCCTCTTGCCTCCCCAACGCGTACCATTTCCACTTGATGTCATCACGCAGAAGGGGGTGAAAGGCACCCGGTGACAGATTCAGGTAACCCCGATGAGCTGGGTAGCCGCCTGGGTGTCTCTGGGTCATTTGGGCCGACAGTGCTGGCACAGGGCTGTTTGGGTGGTTTCTGATCAGCGTCATTCCTATCTGTGAGGAGGTGTGGGGGCAGCTGAAACTCCTGGTCCAGAGAGCAATTGCAAATGACTTTGTACCTTCCTTTGGAAGAAGTCCTTGGCGGCAGGGTGAATTCGGGATTGTAGTAATTGCACCTGGTTTCCTTTGAGGGGAATTTTGATACGGTCAGTGCTTGGACAGTTGTATCTGAATGTGGGGTTTGGAGAGATGCCTGCTTTCTTATCTGTAGTAATATATTTTGGCTTCAGTCTGTAGGTGGGGTATCCTTTGTTGAAAAGGTATCATTGGAAGGCTGATTATACATTAGACCAGTGCCCAATTAGGGCATTGGTCAAATGCAGTGACCTTCTTATGAAATACTGTCTTTCCCCCGTCCCTTCATTGTAATCGTGTTTGCAATATCAAGAGAGACGTGCCAGCAGTAACTATTGGGAGGTGGAAGGGAGGGCTTTTGGGGGGAACAGAAAGAATATAGAAAACGGAGCTCAAGTGAAGTTTCCATTTTTGTAGCCATGAACTGTTAGGCTCTCATTCTGCATTTTATCTTTAGGTTGTTGGTGCTTTTCCAAAAACTCTGGCCTGTTCTCTTCTTTCCAAGGATAGTTCTGTTTTGATGTCAGCCTAACCAGATCTGGGGTTATCTTGATAAGAGTGCAATGAAAACATAACCTTCAGACTTATCAGGACACCTTGGCATTGGCATTTTCTCCTAGAGGGCAGAGTCCTGCACATCTTACACAAGGAGCAGGGAATAAGAATGGTTCTGGAAACGGACGCAAGGTTTTTCTTGTAGGAAGACAGATTGCTGAGGGCCAAAGGCTACTGGTGCTCTCTTTCACACTGCAGCAGCAGCGTTTTGGTATCTGTGACAGATTCTCTCCTCACCGTTTTTCCTCCAAATCCCTTGAAAAATGAAGTTAAAAAACTTGAAAGATTTGTCATTCATCTCTAGGGTCATTTTGTTTTGAAAGGTGACTTTAAAGACATAAGTGACACTAGCATTTATCCTTCTACTTAAAGCATTCAGGAATCACTAGGAAAAGCAGACCACTTATCTGGTCCCAGGTGAAACAAAGGCCAATGCTTTGGAGAGATCAGATTGGTAATATGGTGCTAGGACAGAGGTATTTTGACAAGTAATTTTTATGTCAGCAATAATGCAGGGTGTGTACTGTGTTTCTGCAAGAAGAAAAACCATGTGATGGGATAATAGGGACTGTAATAATGCAATAGAAACAAGGGTGTGGTTTTTTTTTTTTAATAGAATAAATACCTCACACACAAAATTCCACATGGGAAAACAGCTGCCTGTGCATGTAAATGCATGTCCAAGAACAAAGATAGCCACAGTGCAGTGTTAGGTTTCATTGTGGTTTTAAATTGTGTACAGTAATAAATCATAATAAAGTGTTATGTTGGTGCTTATTGTTTTCTCTTTTAAGAAGGAGGCTTCCTGCCCCCAGATGTGTGCAATAGTGTGTTTAGCTTTAGGTTAACGGAGACCTAGATGTTATTAGATCGACCTTTCCCTCTAGTGCCCGTGTTCTTTCTGTAGTGTTCATTCATTCATTCATTCAGCAGATGTTTATTGGCATCTGATAGATAATGGGCTCTGTGATAGGTGCCAAGGGGTAGGGGTAAGGGGAGTGGACACAAAAAGGAATTACCTTCAGGGAGCTTATAGGAAGATGGAGAATGAAGACCTGATTCTGATTAAGTTCAGTGGAAGCTAGAGAGAGGGAAACAAAGAGTGAGGTTGGATTTCTGAGGAGAGAGAATCTGATCACCTAGCCTTTACTTGAATGCTTCTTTCACTGGGGAGCTCACTGCTTCATAAGTGGTGGCTGTTCCTCTTGTCAGAAGGTGGCTTTTTCTTTGTAGTCTTTACATTCTGAAATTGAATTTCATATGGTTAGATTCTACCATTGTTGAGAGGTCATTCTGTTTTCATTCTTTATTCCCTCAGAGTTGTTTGAACCTGTCTATCCTGTCGGCACCCTCTGCTTTTCAATAGAGTGTTCCGTCCCTGCTGCATTTGAATTTTGAAACAAATTCTGCTTTCCTCTACCATCTGATTTATAAAACAACGTGGGACGGGGGGAATGTGCTTTTGTAGACATCTCTCTTCCTTTTTCAGCAGTGATGTATCAGCAAGATAGGCAAGGTTAAGCTGCAGTAACAAATTCCTCCAGTCTCTGTGGCTAAACTTCCCGTGGTGGGTCCATCATGGTTGGTAGGTGGGCCCTGCTTATCACAGTCATTCAATAACACAAAGTGATGGAGGCTTGATCTAGACAAGGGCTTGCAAGATCACGGCAGCATTGGGAAGGAAACACTGCAGGGTCTTGCTATAGCAGTTCTGTGATCCCACGCCGAGGTGAGTTTCATCACTTGGGCATTAAACGGGCATATGACCTCATTTAATCACAATTCAATATTTCTTGTGCTGAAAAGGGAGAAGTCGACACAGGTGAGCAGCACTAGTGACTTCCACCATGATCTGGCCTAGGCGAAGTTAGAAAGGGTGTCTGTCCTACACAGGACCTCACTCAGTGCTTGGCAGCTATTGGGTGCTAACTAGAATATTGATTGAATAAATAGATGATAAATATCTTAAAGAATCTGGTCCTACCCCAACCTGTAATATACTCATGTGTTGATATGATATTTACCAACGTGATTGTACACTGATCATTAAATTAAAAAAATTATAAACCTCTCTCTTTTTGTATCTTTTCAGTGTTTGCTTACTCTGAAGTGAAAGGCCATTAGGTTATTTCCAAGGCTGATTCAGGAGGTTGTGCGCTTCGCATTATGTAATAGAGAGGTGTTACTTACAGTCTTTCTCTTCCTCACCATCTGCTTCTTGTCTAAGACTTCCTGAGTTTGATAGGAACAGCCCAAGGTAAAAGAAGAGTGGTATGCAAGGAGGTGGCCTTCCACAGCAAGGACTGCAGGGCAACAGATAAGATCTGAAGGGGGCAGGGATGTTTAGGGTAACCTTGGGTCGCCTCTTGTCACTTTGATGTTTAGAAAAGGCAATTTGGACAAGAGGCTTTTTATGGTCACAGGGCTGATAGAACACCCAGAGAGTTCTGGGAAATTTGTGTTTCCATCAGCAACTGTGTCAGCTAGGAGTCTGGTAAGTTTTAAAGCCTTCCTTGTCGAACTCTTCTCTAAGAGAGGAATAAGCATTGTAAGGGGTTCTGGATTAAGCAGTTAGTAGCTTGTAGAAAGATATTGCTTTGAGAAGAGCTGGTTACTCATCTGTCTGTTCATGTTGTGATAACTACATGCCTGGATTATCATTTTAAAGATTTAAGATCTTAAAGATTTAAGCATAAGCCTTGAATGTACAACAACATAGTATTGCTTCCAGCTCAGTCATCACCTTGATGCATTTTGAGTCCTTTTTGTAAAGACAGCTCTCCATATATGGAAGTGATATGGTAAACTGACTATGTTGATCCTCAAGTCACAGTGACGAAGGGAACATCAGACTCAGCCTAAGGATGTAGGGGTCACCCTTTGATCCAACTTCACTTGAGTGAAGGAGTTCTGAATTGGGAGATGAGCAGCTGGGAAACCAAGAACCAGATGTAGACCATCCAAGAACCCATTCGAGGTGCCTGGGGTTGGGCTGAGGACCAGGCATAGACTGAGAGAAGAAGGTGAAGCCCTGAGGGACTAGGCTTGAACTATATTTGGGAAGCTCCAGAATGCGTTCCTGTGTTTTGTTTGGCCTCTGAGTCCCTACTGCTTTATTTGGATACCAAAGTCGGCTGGTCAGGTGGAGAACACTTGTGGCGTGAAAGCAGTTTCTGACATTGCCCACTTGGAAACTGGAGAGGAGGTGGGTGTTGGTTTTTTGGCTGTTTCCCCTGTGGCTTTTGTAAGCTATACTGTGTCCCAGCAGTCTATCTCTATTATTGAAATAACCATTGGGATAAAATATGGACACTCAGTTCTTTGTTTCCGTGAAAGATCACTCAGTATTATAGACTTTAAATCCGTCCAGGTTGCTGTGAAGTTCATGATTTTGTTCTTTATGACTGTGTAATATTTCATCGTGTATATGGACCACGTTTTTAAAATCCAGTCCTCTTTTGATGAGCAGCACAGTTGGTTCCATGTTCTTGCTATTGTGAACAACGCTGCAATAAACATATGTGTGCAGGTTTCTTTTTTTGAGTTCTTCCAGGTATATTCTCAGTGGGGAGATTGCGGGGTCATATGGAAGGTTGATTTTTAGAACTTTTAGGAATCATCGCACTGTTTTCCGCAGAGACTATACTAGTTTACACTCCCACCAACAGTGTAGAAGTGTCCCTTTTCGCCACATCCTCTCCAGAATCTGTCATGTTTTGAGTTATTGATGATGGCCATTCTGACTGTAGTTTAGCCTAACCTTTCTTAAACTTACTCAGGACACATATATTAGTCCACAGTGGGGCAAAATCATCTAATGCAAAACTTATTTTGTAATAAAGTGTTGAATAACTTTATTACAAAATTCACTTCTATTCATGGGATTTACCAGAAGTGAAAAATGGAATGGCTGGATAGGTACTTCAAGTACGGTTTCTATTTTCTACTGAATGTTTATCACTTTCACACCATCATAAAAGTTGAAAAAATCAAGTCTAACCATTATAAGTTGGGGCCTGTCTGAACTCATACATTTAAGGACTTTCTGCTTCTAGCTGACTCACGGACACTGTAGCATTTAAAGAAGGAGACCTCAGCCGGGCTCAGTGGCTCAGCCTGTAATCCCGCACCTTTGGGAGGCTGAGGTGAGTGGATTGCCTGAGCCCGCGGGTTCGAGACCCACCTGGGCAGGTGAGACCTCATCTCTACAATAAATCAAAAAATTAGCTGGGCATGGTAGTGCATGCCTGTAATTCCGGCTACTGGGAAGGCTGAGGCGGAAGGATTGCTGGAGCCCAGCAAGTTGAGGCTGCGGTGGCCGGGAGCGGCCACTGCATTCCAGTCTGGGCGACCGAGTGAGACTCCGACTCAAAAAATAAAAATAAAAAATAAAGAAGGAGACCTCAAGTAGTGTACTTGTGACCTGTATCCCCTTTGGGTGGTTCCCGATGTCTGTGGTCTCCTGGTCTGGATGACACATAGCTGAGGCCCCGAGTACATTCTCTGTAAGGTTCTGGGGAAGCTGCTTGTATCTGCTGGGAGTGGAGAGGATGAGTCGGAAAAGATGCTTTATTTACCACTTGAGGGATTAATTCCTGTGTAAGTAAAACTCATGGCAAACATCCTGCACAATGAAACGTATTCTCACATCATGTGGGCCTCCTGGGGTATCAGACCTTCATGCCAAAAAAGAATTGATCAGATGAGGATGTGCTCCGGGTAAGAGCAAAGCTTCGATGAAGTGGAATCTACAAATACTGTGTTCTGTGCTTGTATTTTTCTCGTATTTCCCCTCTCAAGTCTGAGGAGATGTAACTTTCCTGGTTCAGTTCAGATTTAAATCCAGATAATCACTCTGTCTACATTCCTCACTGAGGTTTGACAAGAATTGATGAGATTTTGGTAAAAGCTTTGACAGATACTGGGGAAACAGAAGGCATTATTAATATTGCTGTGCTACTTATTAACAGATTGACTGCCCCTCCTTGGTGACAGTCCCATATCCCCTGTCATTTCGACCCTCACTGCCACGTCTTAGCTGAGAACCTTATTTTCTCTTGACTAGTACAGTGGCCATGCTCACTTCTGGATTTCTCATCCCCTGTGGGTCCCCCCCATCATCTGTATTGCAAAATGCTGTCACTTTTAGACTGTAGGCTGTTTAATCCATCGTTCCCTCACTCAATAACATTCAGTGGCTCCTATTTCTTTGTGGGAGGAAGCTCACATCCTTTAATCCTTCTTTTAGAGTTTTCCTCAGCTTGACTCCAAACTTTTTTTCCCCCTTGAGTCAGAGTCTCACACACACTGGAGGGTGGTGGCACAGTCACAGCTCACTGCAGCCTCAAACTCTGGGGCTCAGGTGATCCTCCTACCTTGCCTCCCAAGTAGATGGGACTAGGGGCACATACCACCATACCAGCTAATTTTTTTTTTTTTTTTTAATTTGTGTAGAGATGAGGTCTCGCTATGTTGCCCAGGCTGGTCTTGAACTCCTGGGCTCAAGCAGTCCTCTTGCCTTGGCCTCCCAAAATGCTAGGATTACAGGTGTGAGCCACCACACTGGGGCCTTGAACCTTGGCTTTTACTCTGTCTGGCTTTAAAACTCCACATTTGCTGCGATGGTTTTCCACTGTTTCCTCAAAATGCTCATATAGCCTCTTTCTTAGTTCTAGCACATTAAGTGGCCTAAAATGTCCTCTTCCTTTCTCTCCCTTCATACTATAGTTAAAGGCTATATTCAGCTCTTAACTCTTTTAAAAAATTTGGTCATTTTAACCTTTAGCAATCCTTTACTACTCCAGAGTTCTCTGGGAAAATTGCATTTCATTTCACATTCATTCATTCATTCTATGAAGGGCATTTGTCATAGATTGTCTTGTATTATCGCCTAAGATTGAAGTGTCTTTTTCTTTCTGTTTAATTGTAAAGAACAGAAATTCATTCAAGCCAGTTTGCACAAAGGGAGGTAAATTGAAAAGATGTCCTGGTATGTCTTTTGTCATCAAGCCACATATCCCAAGAGTCCCAGTGAATGGGACCCCTCCAGTCATTGCTCACCCTGGACCTGATTAGCTGGGGGAGAGGCTAGGGAAACAGTTCCCTCCAAGGGGGCCTGAAGGGCAGGCGTAGAGACTGTGACCTGCAGGATCTCAGTTCTCTTGCAAGGAAGGTCCTTAAAGATGAAGACTGGATGAGGTTTGACCCCATTATGTATTTGCCACCATGTTTGTGCACAGGAAGGACTCAGTAAATACTCAATCATGGTGAATCTTTGACAACACAGAAGGTGATTTTGATCTATTATGATAAAAGAATTGTAGGTAGTTTTGGCCTGATGTCTTAAAGGAAGTTAAAAAGAGAAGAACTTATTTCTAAGAGCTTCCCCTACTTGCATTCGTAATGAATACATGTTGAAGGAAATTAGATTTACCAGGTTGCAGTGTGCATACCAATGTTTGGGAGGTGATGGTTTTCATTGAGGGTCATCATTCTGACAGAATTAGTTGTCATTGACAATCTGTTTTCCAACTTCTATTTGCTTGCTACTTCTCCTCATACCCCCCCCCCCCCAAAGAAATGGAAAACCCTTTCTTGGTGACATTTAGCAAGTAGGATTAGGACTTTACACCCCACGAGTCTACCCCACAGTCTAAAGGAGAGGACATTGATGCCTGTATTTGTCATGGCTGGGTGATCATACCCATAGCTGGCCACCCCCTCCCCAGTTAACTCATGGACACCAATACCTGCGTGACATACATCTGTTTTACCTCACTTCTTTTGGTTTTGGAATACTCATTCACATGATAGAAACTCTTCTTTGACACTCAAAATGTTTGATCATTATGAGAATGTTATTATGAAAGAGGGAAATATGTTCAGCTGCTTGGAGAAAATGGCCGGGAATATATTAACATTAAAATAACACTCTCAATTTGAAGGGTAGTGAATTGGAGCTGAGATAAATGTCTTGAAAATCAAGTATTTGATGTGATTTTATTTTTGCAGTTGTGTCGCTCTGGGGTAGGTTTGCAAATTGTTCTCTTGCAGGTTAATAATATGAGATTAAAATTGGTTGGAGAGCCCATGGATCCATCTCTGGGTTTTGGAGCGTTTGCCCCCTTGTTGCATGAGACGTAGGATCACTGTTTACTTAGGTGAGTAGTAGCTAATTCAGCATTGCAAGTAGAGAACAGTTCTGAATTGGGATAAGCACCTCTCCGTCCTCTCCTGCTCCTTCACACTGCCTAAGAAGTGCTCCTTCACACTGCTCCTTCAGAAGCCTAAGGTAGGGGTCCATCTATTTGGTTATGGCGGTGGGTAAAACGGCATCTGAAACCTTGAGCATCATGGATTTAAGCCATATATTGGGTAATCAATCGTTAAATGCATTCAAATATCAAGCGCCTACTCAAATATTGCCAGGCACAAATTTAACAAAAATCTCTGCCTTCTTCTAGCTTCCTGTATGTACTTAACTCACAGTTACTTTGGTTTTCTCTTTTTTTCTTGTGATGGCAAAGCTAAAAGGACACTGAAAGAAATGTATCTGGTATTCTTCTCTCAGTTCCTGATCCCTTACCTCGTATGCTCCCCTTATTTGACTCTACCTGAGTGAGTGGTTTAAAATACGGATTTTTGGGGGGTGGGTTGAAGCCTCACTCTGTCACCCAGGCAGGAGTACAGTGGTGTGATCACAGCTCACCGCATCCTCGACCTCCTGGGCTCAGGCGATCCTTTTGGCACAGCCTTCTGAGTAGCTGGACCATAGGCACACGCCACCATGCCCAGTTAATTTTTTTTTTTTTTTTTGTAGAGAGGTGGTTTCAAGGCTGGGCTCGGTGGCTCAGCCTGTAATCCCAGAGCTTTGGGATGTGAGGTACAATTCAGGATTAGGTGTACAAATGGTCATCATACAGGTAAAGTTTGGGCCACTCTTTGGTCCCTACTTTGCCTGATTTGAGATCAGGTACCTTATCGATGTTGTGTTGCTCCCCTACACACACCCAACCCGGCAGTATCGTGCTACTGCCAATTCTCCTTATAGTATTATGGTAATTGTTCAAGATCCGCTTCTAAGTGAGAACATGTGGTACTCCGTTCTTTGTTTCTGTGATAGATCACTGAGTATGTAGACTCTAAATCCATCCAGGTTGCTGCAAAGTCTATATGTTTGTCCATCTTCATGGATGTGTAATATTCCATCGTGTATATGTACCACATTTTTTTTATCCAGTCCAGTTTTGATAGGCAACATGGTTAGTTCCATGTTTTTGCTATTGTGAGTAGAGCTGCAACAAGCATCCTTGAGCAGGTATCTTTTCTTACAGAATGATTTGAGTTCCTTCGGGTATATTCCCAGTAGGGGGGATTGCTGGGTCATATGGAAGGTCAATTTCTAGTTCTTTCAGAAATAACCACACTGTTTTTCAAAGAGGTTGCACTAATTTGAATTCCCACCAACTGCTTCCAGCGTGGAAGCATTCCATTTTTTCTGCATCCTAGCCGGCATCGTTTGTTGTTTGTTTTATTAATAATGACCATTCTTACTGGGGTTAGTTGGTACCTCTCTCTCTCTCTCTTTTTTAAACAATAGCTGCAGGTTATTCATTTTAAAATTTTAAAAATATTTTTGGTTTTAAAGATGTGGAGTACAATTCAGGGTTAGGTATACAAATATTCATTATGCAGCTACCCATGTTGTTGATGTGTGCACCCCCCCTCACCCTCGGCAGTTTCCCACTACTGCCGATCCCACTCTGCCTCGCCTGGCTGTTTCCCACTACTGCCAAACCCTTTCTTATAGTATTATGATAATTGTTCAAGGTCCATTTATGAGTGAGAACATGTGGTACTCAGTTCTTTGTTTCTGTGATAGGATTCTGAGTATTATAGACTCTAAGTCCATTCAAGTTGCTGTGAAGTTCATAATTTTGTCTTTCTTAATGGCTGTGTAATATTCCATCATGCATATGTACCACATTTTTTTATCCAGTCCTCTTTCGATGGGCAGTATGGTTGATTCATGTTTTTTGCTATTGTGAACAATGCTGCAATAAACATACATGTGCAGTATCTTTTTCATAGAGTGATTTGAGTCCTCTGGTATATTCCCAGTAGGGAAATTGTGGGGTCATATGGAAGGTCTTTTTTAGATCTTTTAGGAATCACCACCCTGCTTTCTACAGAGGTTGTACTAGTTTGGTATCTCTATGTGGTTTTCATTTGCATTTCTCTGATGATTAGTGATGCTGAACATTTTTTTATGTGTCTGTTGGCTGCCCATGTATCTTCTTTTGAGAAGTGTCTTTTCATGTCTTTTGCCCACTATTTAATGGAGCTGTTTGTTTTTTTTCCTTTTGGTGCATTTGAGTTCCTTGTAGATCCTAGATGTTAGGCCTTTGTCAGATATACAGTTGGCAAATATTTTTTCCCACTCTGTGGGCTGTCTCCCCGCTGTCTTGATGGTTTCTTTTGCTTTGCAGAAGTTTGTCAGTTTGATGAGGTCCCACTTGTCTATCTTATCTCTTACAGCATGGGCACTTGGGGTTTTGATCAGGTATTGGTTGCCAGCTCCATTTTCTATAAGGGTGTCTCCTGCATTTCTAAGGTTTTACATTTAGGTCTTTGATCCATTTAGAGTTGATTATTGTGTATGGTGATAGGTAGGAATCTTGTTTCAATCTTCTGCATGTGGTTAGCTAGTTTTCCCAGCACCATTTGCTTAATAGGTTCTCCTCTCCCCAGTGGTTGTTGTTGAAGGCTTTGTCAAAGATGAGTTGGTTGAGAAATTGAGGTATTGCTTCCAGAATCTCTATCCTGTTTTGTTGGTCCATATTCTTGTTCTTGTACCAATACCAGGCTGTTTTGATGATTGTAGTCTTAAGTTTAAAGTGTGGAAGTGTAATACCTCCTGTCTTGTTTCTTTTGCTAAGGATTGTTTTGGCTATTCGTGGTCATTTGTGTTTCCATATGAATTACAAAATATGGAATTTTTAAAGTAAATGGGTTTGGGCTTAAATTCAGCTCTGCCATGTGACCTTGAGTAAACAAGGTCTGATTGGGCTTTGGTTTCTTCAGCTGCAAAATGGGAGAGAATCAACCTCACTGAGTAGTTGTAAGAATAAGAGAGACTTATATAAAGTGCTTAATGTGTTGTCCTACACGTTGCAAGACTAGATCGATATCAGCTATTACTAACCTCCATTTTGTCTAGCCTTGCCATCCACCAGTCATTGTGCTCAGTTCTGGAAATATCGAAATGAACAATCAGGGTCTAATCTGAAGAAGCCTTTAAGCTATCCAAGGAGATAACCACATCCAAATGACTACAGCCTTCAGCATTTATGTGAGAATTTATTTTGTATGTCATTATCATTGGAATCTTGTCATGGGAAATTCTTTGTAAAGCTTTGCTTAGATGGTCCGAAGTTTCAAATGACAGGCTTTTCTTAGGAGTAAGCCAGAGAAAGCTAGAAGAAGCTGGAGGAAAGGAATCTGAGAAGAGGTTCTGAGCTAACCCGCAGGCCACCTGAACCTTGCTTAGAGGACACTGTTCTCCCTTCTCTTGTGGCCTTACTCTTCCCAGGTGATATGAAGGACATCCAATCATGGACTCCCTCTTTCCTAGGATCTGGGTTCTTGAGGGTCCTCCCCAAATTTGTCCATGGCAAAGAGCATAGCCAGGTTATGGAATTTTCCATCTTAAAACCAAAACAGTCCCAGGAAAATTGGAATGCATTGGTCACCCTCCAGTCTTGTTCTGTGACCCTTGTTCAGTGATCCTTGGTCAGCATCCTGAGGCAGACTTTGTGGACATTTATCATTGTTAGGGATACAGCCATCCTTTGAGAGGCAGGATAAGATGGAAGAAGGTGCCAGTCCCTATATTTAGGAATAGGCTTTTTGGAATGGAATCTTTGTTATTATTAAAAATAAAAGAGCTTTTTAAATAAAGGCAAGGAGACTTGACTAATACAATGTAAATGTGGAGTCAATGAGATCTTTTAGAAATTTCCCTTGAGCAGTGGTAGTTGCTCTGCATGGCAGGGTTGTTGCTTTGGGCTTGGTACACAGTAGGCACTCAACAAAGACTTGTTGGAATGGTAGAATCAATTTATTCTTCAGAAATAACTTTGAAAGTTGCACAGAGAAATGTGAGAGGACTCTGAGACCTGCATTCCAGTTCAGACCAGGTTGCTGATCATTGCAGGATTTGAGTCAGTCTGTGCCTTGGTTTTCTGGGCTCTTCTGTAGCTAATTTGGAAATGCTTGCATCTAGATACACTCTAGGTTTCCTATTGTGCTGATATCACCAGTGTATTTATGTATAAGCTTATGCTCTTCTTGACTGTTTTATTTCATCTTGGGTGGAACCACATGACCCTAGCAGACAAGTTGCCTTGTCTTTTCTTCGAAGCCAGGATGCTTCTGGAAAGTACCCATGTTGTAAACACAGTGGCAGTGTGGGTTGGGAGGATAACACTGTGTACACAGTAGTGTTTTCCTCCCAAAGATTCCAGAGGGATTTGGTGACGAGTCTGTAATACCAAGTGAAGGTGCCAGGCCTGACTCCACCCTAGGGCAACTGTGCTCCAATTTGCTGCCTTTGCGCTCTCTGAGTCTCCATTACCAGCAGTGGGGTTGATGGAAACTGATAAGGTCATTAGCTAAACCACAGATCCTGCTGGTGTTTAGCTGATGCCTCAAACGATAACCCTTTGTATTGTTTCCCCTTGGGACCTTAGCAAATTGCCAGAAGCTGTAACTACTTTGGTGGTTGCCAGTTCTGTAAATCTCATGCACATAGCACCTGAAGGCATTTGCCAGAAACCTGTATGGTTTTTCCCCATGTAATCATGATGGCACACCGAGGTGCCATAGTCACTGTGTTCCTAGGCTGCCAGATTTCTTCATAGTCTATTACTTCACCTAATGAAAAGGTAAATAGCTTGTCTATGGAAGAGGAATCTTCCAGGCAAACAGAATGTGTTTAATACATTGTCTTCATTTCAATACAAAAGTGCTAAATATTAGTTCAAAAGGTTAGTATAGGTTAAGTATCTCTTATTTGGAATGCTTGGGACCAGAAATGCCGTGGGGTTCTCATTTTTTCAGATTTTGTAACATTTACATTATACTTAACATTCAGACGTTATATTTGCCAGTTGAGCATCCCAAATCCAAAAACCCAGAATCCAAAATGTTCTAATGAGCATTTCCTTTGAGCGTCAGAGTTGGCGCTCATAAAGTTTCAGCTTTTGGAGCATTTCGATTGAGAATTGAGGATCTGAGATATTCTACCTGTAGTTTCCTTTTTTTCTCCCAACAGTGGAGTCAAATCTGTTAAAAAGTTAATTGTTCATACACCCTTGGGCTTATAACAAAATGATAAATAAGTTATTTGAGAATTGCATGTCAAGGCAGTCACACTGCCCTACAAGAAGTTTGTTAATTTACAAGGAAAAATCTCTTTACTCAGAAAGAAATAAGAATGTCAGTTGTTTTTGTGTGTTTTTTTTTTTTTTGGGGGGGGGGTTGGAGTCTCACTCTGTTGCCCAGACTGGAGTGCAGTGGCTGCTCCCAGCCACCGCAGCCTCGACCTGCTGGACTCTGGCGATCCTCCCGCCTCAGCCTTCCAAGTAGCTGGAACTACAGGCGTGCGCTACCTAATTTTTGATTTATTGTAGAGATGAGATCTTGCCAAGTTGTCTAGGTGGGTCTTGAACCCGCAGGCTCAGGCAATCCACTCACCTCAGCCTCCCAAAGGCGTGGGATTACAGGCTGAGCCACCAAGCCCGGCTGAATGTCAGATTTTATCCCAAATTTTTTTCACCAGTATCTGTAGAGCCTGTTCATGGAGATGCCAAACCCTCTCTTTATTGTTTCCTTTAAAATAACATTCCCTTTAAAAAAAAGATTCCCTTGAGGTGAAGCCCAGTCTGCCATGAAAACTGAAAAAGAGACACCATGCAGACAGTTTAGAATTCCTTGTAAATTAGGAGGGCAGTGATAATCAGTTTTGGTCTAAACCTGATTCAGCCTCGTTCTAGTTGTCTCAGCTTTCATTCAGTTCCATGTCTTTGACTTTTGCAAAGGGCAACCCCATTTGATTCTGTTACCACTTTCAGTGAAGATGAATGTGGTTTCACTGAGAACAAAATTCTAGAGATGGGTTGTCCACCTGCAGTCTGGAATTCTTACCTCGCCAGCAGAGAAAGCAGTTCTGAACAGGTTTGTTGTCCTCTGGGTTCTGGAGTCACTTCCCTCATTTTTATTTCTCTCTTGAGATTCTGACTTGTAACAAAACACATTTCTTCCTTTTATGAGGCTTTTTAGTGCTAGGTGACTGCTGTCGTTCGATATAATCTATAGTACTTAACAGCTAAATATACTTTGTTTTCCCAAAGCTGATCACAGTGAAAATAAGAAAATGAGAGAGAGAGAGAGAGAGAGAGAGAGAGAGAGAGAGAGAGAGACAATGGTCTGAGGGAGGAAGAGTAGATAAAGAGAACAAACAGTAGTAAAGAATTATGTAGGCGTATGGTGTCTTAAAAATTCAATTTTAGCTTCAAAATCAAAAACAACTATTATTTACATGGTGGTGTTGGCTTCATAATTAAAAGCATCTTGCTCAAAGCAAATTGAAATTGTTATTAATAATGTTCTACAAAATGACATGTAAGTTTATCAGATATTTTCCTTCCTAAACTAGGTTGGATTCCACAGAGTATTTTGTGACAAGTGAAAGACAATTTTGTGGCATGGCACTGTAGTACAAATAAAATAGTAGGTAGTGTTGATTAAGTGCTCCGAGTACTTTGAGTTTGAAGTGCTTTAAGCTTTTTATCTGGGAGGCCAGAGAACCAGGAAAGGAGAGGAGACTTGTCCAAGGTGACAGGGTGAATTTAACTTGGAGCTGGGGTATAATCCTGAGTAGTCTGGCTGGAGTCTGTTCTCCCAGCTGCCTGTGAGCCCGTGAGCCACACTCACAACTAGGATTAGGGATCAAAATAATTTTGATGACTGACTCAGTATAACATAACTTAGAAAGAGATCTTCTATGCTGGCCTGTCTTTGGGAACAAGAGATGGATGATTTTGGTCACCCATCTATCTGCCTGAATCAGTTTGATGTTTGCTCAGAGGCAGTGTTATTCGAAAGAATGGGTGTTGTGCTCTTTTGGGAAATTTGCAGTGAGATTTCTGGCTATTATCTCAACTTTACCCTGTGCTGATGCAGGTTTCTGTCAAGTTGGGGGGTGTGAATTGTTTCTGACTGAAAACCACTGTATGTAGTTGCATGAGAAATTCCATCAGGTGCTAGGAGATTATGAGTGTTGTGAATACACTACTAAGAAACTATTAACAAAAAAATTGTACAGCCCCCCCTCCCCCAGCTACTCTTTTTCCCGTACCAGAAAGTGGAATAAATCATATCCTTTCATAGTCCCTTCCTTTGTTCTTGTAGTACCCTTTCCATGAAACACCCTTTCTCCCCACCCTTCCTTTCTCTCCTCCTCCAAAACACAACATCTTGATGGAAAACTGTAAGTGCATACAGCCATCCTTTCAGTAATCCATGGGGGATTACTTCCAGGACCCCTTTGGATAACAAGATCCATGAATACTAAAGCCCCTTATATAAAATGGCATGATATTTGCACATAACCTACCCATATCCTCTTGTATACTTTAAATCATTTCTAGAGTACTTATAATATCTAATACAATGTAAATGCTCTGCAAATATAATGCAAATACAATGTAAGTGTAAACACAGTGTAAATGTAAATAGTTGTTACACTGTATTGTGTAGGAAATTATGACAAGAAAAAGAGTCTGTACCTGTGCAGTACAGATGCAACCATTCATTTTTTTTTTCCAAATATTTTTGATCCATAGTTGGTTGACTCCATGGATGTGGAGCCCACAGATATGGAGGACTGACTGTACTTCCTCCAAGACATCATTCCCATTTCACCTGCCCTTTGAATCGTCCTTTGACTTCCCTGGGCAGAATTAATTTTCCTTCTGTTTGTTCTTTTTAATCCCACCTATCCCTGTGTGATAATTTTGTATCTATTGCTCTATTGTAAATTCTTTGACTGTAGGGACTGCTATCATTTTAATGTATGTGTCCCTCCAAAATTCATGTTGAAACTTAAACCCTAGGGTGATGATATGAAGAGGTGGGGCCTTTTGGGAGGTGATTAGGCCATGAGAGCTCTGCCCTTGTGCATGGGATTAATGCTCTTATAAAAGAGACTTCAGAGAACTGCCTGGCCCTTCCATCTCTTTTCCCATGTGAGATCCCAGCAACAAGATGTCATCTTGGAAGCAGAGATTCCTCACTGGACACCAGTGCCACGATCTCGGACTTTCCAGCCTCTGTAACTATATAAGACATACATTTCTGTTGTTGATAAATTACCCAATTGAAGGTATTTTGTTATAGCAGCACAAATGGACTAAGACAGAAATCTGTTTTGCTCAGGAGTTTGGCTGAATGATTGGAGACACAAACGAATGAACAAGTGATTAACACTGAGATTTGTTGGGATTGATTAGAGTATAAATTGGTGAAAAATGACAGTAGACCTAAGCATGGACATGTTACCCAACTGTGGCAGAGACTTGCTAAATGTTCACCAAAATCTCAGCATTTTGACGTTTGGGGTTGGATAATTCTTTGTTGTGGGGAGTCTGTCCTGTGTACTATAGGATGTTTAGTAGCATACCTGGACTCTAGCCACTAGATGCCAGATGTCTCAGTTAAATCAAAGATGTCTCCAGACACTGCCAAATGTCATTTAGGAGGCCAAATCTCCCACAATCACTGTACTATACCACTTTCTGCATATAGGTGGGACCTCCTGACTGGTACTCACCAATGAGATGTATGTGGAAATGAGAGGCAGTTAGGAGTTGGGGGTGCCTTTTCTACCCCTGTACTCTTTCTGTTATGCTAGCCAACTTCAGGGGATCCAGGGGAGAACTTGGAAGGCCTGAGGTATGATAGAGCCACAAGGTGGGAGGAGCCTGGGTCCCTGTGTGACTGTGTGGAGCAGAACCTCCCTCCAGTGCAAGTTGCACTGGAATACAGTGTGAAGAAGAGATAAACCATTGTTGCATCAGGCCACTAAGATTTTGGGCTGTTCATTTCAGCACTAACTCTGGCTAGCCTTCCTTGACACTTGGGATGCAGGTTCCTTGCTGAAGTAGCCATGCCAGTATTCTAGTTCGTGAGTAAAAAATAGAGATTCCAACCATGGAATAAGGAACAGATTTTGTTTGTTCTTGTGTAGCATCAGCCTTATTGCTATAATTCATGTAGCTTCTATATTTTATCAGAAAATGAGATGATAAAATTTGTTATTCCTGCCACTCTAATAATTTGGACATGTGAATAACAAGCAGCTTTGAACTATAAATACTTTCAGTAATAAGTAATAAACATCGTGTACTAGCAGTTTTCATTTCATTGTGTATATATATGTGTGTGTGTCTGCAGTACCAGTTCAGATTGAGATATTTGCAGCAATTTATGTATAATGCATTTAAACATTTTGGGGGGGATAAAAATGACAGATGTTGATACCCTGCAGTCACAGCTGTTTCCCACACCATTAATAAATAAATCACTGAATGATATGACGGTCTTTTGAAATGGACTCTTATATGCTTAGTACAGTTGAATGCCGTGGATTAGTGTCCTTTAAAAAAGCTGAACCCGAAAGCTTGCTTATCAGACTAAATTCAGTGCACCATTCTATATTTCTTTTGCAGCAATTAATTGTATTTGTCATCGTGTCTACGCAGAACCCCTGACCAAAATGCGTAAGCCAAGTGGTTTCATTTGGTGCCCATCTGGATGAGAACAGCAGAGTTGTCTGTGGGAGACAATGGCTGCTTGTATATGACTGAAAGCTTTGTGTTTGGTTCAGTGGGCTGTGTGCTTGTTCCGTTTGCACAACCCTCAATCCGTTGTCCAAAGAGCCACTTCCAGTGAGTGTCACTCTTCCTGTCAGTCAGTCAAAATTTCTGCCAGGAAATACAGCAAATCTGTCTTGACAATAAGATGATAAAGTCTCTCTTTTGTAGTAAAATTCTGCTAGGCATCTTAACTTCCACATAATTGAGTCCAGTTTTTTGTTTTTTTCCCTCCCTATAAAATATTTGCATGATAGTGAAAATAAGACTAGTGGATTCTTGTGGTACTAATTATATGCCAGACTTTAAGTGTTTTACCTACAGTATGTGTGCAATCTTCACAACAATCCAACTGGGAAAGGTAGAAGGTACTGTTACTATCTCTATTATACAGGTGAGGAAATTGAGGCACGGAGAATCTAAATGACTTGCCCAAGGTCACAAAGCAAGTAAAAAACAGAGCTGTGCTTAGAATTCAGTCAGGATAGCTCCAGCATTGATGCTAGAAGCCCTTATAGTATGCTACCTTTTCATTCTGTTAAGGATATGCACTTTCTCTGTGATCCCTTGTATTTTCATGACTTCAATTAACATCTGTGTATGATACTTAAAAAGAGTTATTGCTGCTATTGTTTTATTTCTGTATGGGTTGAGCATAATTTCCCAACTTTTCTGTCAGCTGTTTCTCTTGTATCTTCCATAACTCTTGGCATAATGCTTCCATGTTGGAAGGCACTTCATTAGCATATTGATTTCATTATTTCTGATGCTGAGATGCTTCTTTGGGAGGTTACCTTGTATGGGTAAGAATACACGAACACAAGGCTTGCAAATGCCAGGTGATATTGGGGTTCAGAGATTTTAGAATGGCTTCACGGAAAAGTAGCATTTGGCAACACCCTTGAAGGGCAGATTTTGACTATGTGGACACGTGAGCAAGGGAAATGACATTTCAGCAGAGTCAGCAGGTCAGCAGCTGCACAGGGGTGTAGGGGAGGAGGAGCTTGTCTTCCAGGCAACCAATAAAGCTTTTTAACTGAAGCATGGAGTATGGGAGTGGGAATAGTACAACAAAGGATTGGAAAGGTGGTGGGAAGGGGACTTTGGCATTTATTTGGCAGAAAGTCTTTGATGGTTTGGGGACTGGAAGCAGATGTGGGTATGAAGCTGTGTGTTTTCTGAAGCTTAACCTGGCAGTCGATATGGTTTGGAGCAAGATGGGACAAAGATGGGGAGAGCATTGGGGGTCCAGAGATGATGTGGTGAAGACCTGAGCCCCAGGGGAGGGTGATGGGAATGGGAGGGTGAGTGACTGCAAGAGATATTTCAGAGTTGAAATTGCTAGAAGTTTGGAGGCTGGATGAGAGGTGGGGGATAAGGGTTTTCAAGCCTGAAGTACTGGGTTAATGGAAGATATAAATATATAATCTCTAAAAGTATATAAATATAAATTATAACAGCTGTAAAACTGTAGGGAAGGAACCAGAGGTGGGAGAAATCAACAGCCACTTTGGAAATGGCATTGAGTAGAGAGGTCAGAGCTGTATCTTTGAGAGTAATCTACGCCCAGATGGTCCTTATGAATCTGAGGCCGAACCTTTGTCAACAGGGAAAGAAACACTCTAGGGAGCTATCCACGTAAGGACGTAGTTGAGAGGATGGTAGGAACAAAGAAAACAATTTGTTTTCTGGAAGACACTTGAATGCTTTGAAAATGAAAAGTGATGTGTTATTTAAAGTTATGGTGCAACTTAGTTTTCATTTATTCTTCCCAAATTGGTTTTATTTTCTCCTGGATTTAAAATATTTTACAGACTGTGCATAAGGACCATCTCAGAGGGGAACTACTTAGACTGTTGGGAATCTAGAAGACCCTTTCCTCATCCAAAATGTTTAACTCATAGGTTGCCTCATTTAGAATGCCTGCCTTCCGTTTTCTATTCAGATCCTAACTCTTCCTCCAATCCTCTATTCAGTTCCATCTCTGAATCCCTGATATCAGCTGAAAATGGCCTTTGCTGCCTCCAGCGTTTTGCAGAACTTAGCATATGGCCAATGATAGAGATGGGTCTTGGAGGGCTGGGGTCATCTTATTCATCTTTGCGTCTCAGACACTTTGCTTCTTTTTTTTTCCACCAGTAAGTGTTGGTGTGAATTGTTACCTTATGCTGCATACTAGTTCTTTGTCTCCTTAAGGACTGCAGTGATCTAATGCTTTTTTTTTTTTTAATAACTCCATACTATTTTGCACATGGTATGTTCAGTATTTCTGGTTGGTGGATTGACAGCTGTATCATCAAGAAACGTTCTTTCATCTCTGTGCACCCTAACTACACCTTGGTAGCTGATTTCTGAATCTGTAATCAAAAGTATAATGTGTTGGCTGTCACCATTGGCTTAGTTTATATTTGTCTACCATTCAAAAAACAATTGTCTACTTTGATCGATTCTTCTCTGTGGTCAGTTAATACACCATTAAACTGAGGCACTGAGGCAGCAATAATGGGGCAGATTACTGAGTAGTTTTGCCTTTGGTTTCATTTAAGATGTCAGGGTAGGTTTTCAGGAACCAAAATACACTCAGGCCCAAACAGGTAGAACAGTAGTAAAGTATGAACCTAATTTCATTTTAGAAACATAAAAATTAATTCGACAAAATTTACTTAGCATGGTGTGAGGAATGATCATGAATAAACAGAAAGAAACTATACTTATTAAGATTGATTAGATTAGGTAGATACATCGGGGGAGGCGGGGCTTAATTTTTTCTCTCATGAAGTTTGTTTACTAGTAAAATCTCAGCCCCATCAGCCTCAAGAAATTCCCAGTAATTAGTGAGGATCTGCTGTCCTGGGCGCGGACTGTTCCATTTTCTCAGGAGACAAATCCACTTTCCTTGGGTTATAGAGAAAGAAGTTTTATTTCCTCGGAGAATATGTTAGGTATACTGATGCCCATAACTGATTTGTGAATAATCGAGTTTATGTGTCGGCAGAAAACAAAGCAAATGGTGGCGTTATCTCCACTGCTGTAAGATGTGAGGACTGCCACTTTTTAAGTTTAGAGACTGCAGAAGTTTTAGTAAAATTTGAAATGTTAAATATCTTTGATATATTAACATGCTTGGCAAAAAGTTGAATCTCAAGTGTTTTGTGAAGTTCTGTGTATGACCCAATTTAATTCTCACGATAATGTACTGTAGGTTCTGTTTTTAGCCTGTGTTTTTGATGACCAGATTGAAGGCACAGTGAAGTTTATCAAGTAACTTGCTCAAGACTGTGCTAGTAAGTGGCTAAGCCAGAATGGAAACCCCAAATTCCATCTGCAGTAGCATTGACATGTGGCTCATTGCAATCCAGGGGTCTTTCAAGACTTTGCAGTAATAGTTATTGAAAAGTACCCATAGGCTGAGTGCAGTGGCTCAACCGGTAATCCCAGCGCTTTGGGAGACTGAGGTGGGAGAATCGCTTGAACCCTGCCAAGATTTTGGCACCAGCCTTAGCATAGTAAGACCGCATTTATTAAAAAAAAAACAAAACAAAAAACCAATTAGCTGGGCATGCCTGTAGTCCCTGCTACTGGGGAGGCTGGAGAAGGAGTCTTTGGGCCAGCAGGAGGCTGTGGTAAGCCGTGATTGTGTCACTGCACTCCAGCCTTGTAGACAGGGTGAGATCCTGTCTCCAAAAAAAAAGATAGAAAGAGAAAAAGTGCCCATAAAAAGAAGCTGCTATTAGTGCTATCAGAAACAAAATAAGCTAACAATAAGTGTCTCCATAGTAATTATTTGCTCACTTCAAAGATGAGCATGATATTAAAAATGAAATGCTAAAAATCTTAAGAGTTTTAATTCCTGCTACTCTGTGCTTTAGTAATAATAGAGTTATATTTAATTATCTTATTGTGGCTACTTTGTTTCTACAACAGAAATTCATCTGGAAATTATAGCGCAACAAATAGCTGCTAAAGTTATGATGGTGGTAATTATATCAATGACATAATTGTGGAAGTAGAGAATAATGAGGTTATTCTGAGGGAAGTTCGTGTCGGTAGAATAGTAAATGCTTTTCAAATATAGAGCAAGCTGGAATGGAAAGAGGCCTAACTTTGGATTTTTAATATGTCATGGAATTCGGTGGACATGGGTAGAAATGTATTCAGGAATCTTTGGGAGATTAAAATTAGACTGCCAGGAGTTTTAAACCAGATGTTGTCAAGGTCATTAGCAATACTTTTGACTCTGATAGTAAGATTTTAAAACAAGCATTGTTAGTTTCTAGCCTGTTGCTTTATGGTGTTCCCACCTCTCGGATTGGGAAGAACCTCAATCATTGGGTCTGCCGCCTTTGATGCAGGATCCTTTCTTGGAAACTCTCTCCCTAAAGGCTTTAGCTTTTGCTGTGAACACATCTAGCTGTCAGGAGCTTACCACCTTCCAAGTATATTGTTCGCATTTTATAGTTGGGGAAACCTAAGACTTAAGAGGTGGCTTGAGAGTCTCGAGAGTTCTGCAGCTCCGAGGTGGACCTTGAATTGTCCCTGCCAGAACAAGCCTTCCTGTTCATGGTCCGGGTGACCAGCCTTACCTTCTGATGGCTCGCCATCGGCATACCGTGGACCCCCGTGGTGCAATACCATGGCTCGCAGAGTAGCTGCGGTTTTATCATGAGAAATTCATTTCTTCATGGTGTGGAGAAAGCAGCATGAATTTTGTTCACTTGGTAGGCTGAGGGCGATATCCCTTCTCTGCTTCTTATCAGTCCTGTGATCCTCAGCAAATTACTCAGGCTTGCCATGCCTGTGTTCTGATTTAAGATGAGACCAGCAATACCTGTCTCGGGAGGTCGTGGGGATGGTTAATTCTGATAACTGATGTGCCAGAGCACTTGCAAGACGCCTGGTGCTGTTTTAAGTATTGTATATGTGTTACTTAATACTCAGGAAGGAATTGAGGGCAGGCCTAGAGAAATCAAATGATGTTTCCGGGGTCAGAAGCTGGCGGGTAAACAATTCAGTGTAAATCAGTTCCCTTCTTTTTTCTTTTTGGGCTTTATGTCCATGAGTCCTACACTAAAATGACTGCCTTTGTGAGGGGTAACACATTCACCTCTCTACGGCCGACGCAGACAATTATTTGTATCAAGTGCTAGACAGCCTCTCTGATAAGCAGGTACAAGGTCTTGGGGTAACAGAACCTAGGAGGGGTATCTGATGAGGGGAATGTGAAAAGACCACAGAGTGGAACATTATTTGGACAGATGGACTGTACTAATTGTACTAAGACTTAGTTATAGGGTGGTGAGTGGTATGTTACTACAGGGTCGGGGGTGATGTAAGGAGTCAGGTGAGCATCGGAAGTCAGGAAGGAGGCAGGACACAGAAAGAAAGTGGGATGCTCCATTTCAGCTGGACCATTTTGCCTTGGACTGAGCTGGCCCTTTACTTGGGTTTCACTTCTTTTTCCTTTGGGCCCCAAAGACTTCAAATCCCTGCCAATTCTGTGGTTCCAAAGCCCACTCTGATGTTTGCCTCTTGGCTAAACATGAACTCCAAATTTCACCCTTTTAGGTTTTGCTTCAGGACATTCTTCTCCTTTTTTAGGATGTAGAAAGGAGACTTCTTTTAAAGTTCACCAAGAAAGAAAAAGGATCAAATTCCTTTTTCTCTACCATGGATCTCTCGAAGGATGGCAGGTCAGGGGATGAGGAGGCGGGTGTGGTCTCCTCTTTCTTCTTGGGGTGGTAGAAAACCCGAGCAGGCAAGACCCCAGAATGAAAAAAAAGTCATGCGAGAGATGAGTACAGGAAATATATCACATATGCAGATCTACAAAATGCTAGCCGGGCTTGGTGGCTCTGCCTGTAATCCCAGCATTTTGGGAGGTCGAGGTGAGTGGATTGCCTGAGTCCGTGGGTTCGAGACCAGCCCGGGTGACTTGGAGAGACCTCGGCTCTACAATAAGTAAAAAAAATTAGCCAGGTGTGGTAGTGCGTGCCTGTAGTTCCGGCTACTTGGAAGGCTGAGGCTGAAGGATCATGGGAGCCCAGCAGGTCAATGCTGCGGTGGCCGTGAGTGTACCACCGCATTCCAGGCTGGGTGACAGAGTGAGACTCCAACTCAACAAACAAACAAACAAAAACCAAAATGCTGTGCTCTTGTGTGTTTATAGTGATAAGTCCCATCCTCAGACACTGTGATCAGGAAAGCCTGTTTCCTCTTGGTGTGCACAGGCCATGTCACAGCTGCAATGACATGTGGCTACTGAAGGCTTCTGTGTACTTTTCTCATTCACCCCCACTGCAGCCTCTTTATAATCCTAAAAGCGGGGGATTAGTGATAAGTGTGGGTACAGTAAAATAATATTTCCAAATCATTTCCTTCTAAGAGAGGCTGAGCTTTGGAAGGCACGGACATCCTTGTCTGAGGTATAATGGGCTGTGTGGTGGTGTCTCGCCTGAGCTGGTGGGCTTGCCCATCTTTTCCTTCACGGGTTGAAATCAGAGTCCACGAGCCTAAGGTAAAAGCCTCTATCAGAAAATACAAACGCTTCTAGTAAATCTTCTTTACACTGTTTTCCTCATGCTTTCCCATCCAAAGTACGTCTGCTTACAAACGTTCTCATCTTGTCTTTATATCATTGTTGTGCCAAGTTCATGGATGCATGAAAGCTGAGGTGGTAGGTGCTTAAGTGGCCTGTCTGAGGTCATGAAGATGATATGCTTCCATGTGTGTGTGTGCTTGTGTATGCCTGCATGAGTGGGTGTGCGTGTATGTGTGTGGGCATGTGCTGGTACATGCATGTGGGTGTGTGTGCTTGAACACTCACATGCATGAGTTTTCCTCTTCCCAGAGTGCTTGGTGCTAAACTTTGCTGCATCTTATTTTGAAGGTGTGAATGTAAAGCAAACCTAAATGAAATAATACAGACTAGCTTGTGTTACTTTACAAAGTGCGTCTCTAGGTATCTACCCCTAGTGCTGCTGTTCGTAGGGTAACAAGGACATTCCACATTTAGTTCCTCCTCCAAAATCTCTGATAAGGCCCAGGCCTTGGGCCACATTTCTTTGGAAGTAGGGCCACATTTCTTTGGAAGTAGGGGTCATTGTTCTGTATCCCAAAAGATGAATCATTACGGGAGACTAGTTTTTTTCTAATACTTGAGTTACTTGGAAGCATGTCTAGGAGAAGGCCCCTGATGCCTGTTGACCCTACCTAGTACTTGCTTATAGAGTTAGCAGTTGAAATTTGAGGATAGAAATTTTCCATTTCTTTGGATTTCACTAATTAGGATTTTGTGGTCATTAAAATGGTTAAGACTGAGCTTTCCTTTAGCTTGTACTACTTAAAAAGAAATGATGAATTTAGGAAATTCATAGAACAAACAAGATTACCTGCAAGATGTTAGAATGTTCTGAAAACTTTTTCTGAGAACCTCAAACGCTTCTGAAAACCTGTGTTCTTATTAACGATGAAAGCTTTTTAGTTTTTCTATGTAATCGTTGAAGTGAGAACTCTAAGAACCTCAAATATAGGCAAGTCACTGTCAATCCGATTTTAAGTCATGTGTGAAGATTTGTGTATGTTGTTGATCTTTTCATGAAGTTCCTTTGTAATGCCCACTCCTGACTTGTCTACACACGCTTTTGTTGTACATCTTTCCAACACATAAACTACAAGGCAAAACACTGATTTATACTTATTACTCACGTCCTGGATGACTTTGAAGTTCCTTCTGAAACCCGTACTTATTCTAGTGAGCTATGGTGGCCTTCCTGGATCCCCAGTGCAGGGTGGGTGCCCAATAGGGACAGCTAAGGGACAGTCAGGCTAGACCTACCTCTGTCCTGTGCCCTCTGAGCCGGTACTAAGCATTGTAGCTCCTCTTGAGACTCTGAGTAAACTGGGAGGAAAAGAGAAAAATATGCATTTTGAGTCGGGATCTAACTCTGTTGCCCAGACTCGAGTGCGGTGGCACGATCACAGCTTACCACAACCCTGACCTCTTGGTCTCAGGTGATCTTTCTACCTCAGCCTCCCGAGTATCTGGGACTGTAAGTATGCATCACCATGCCTGACTAATTTTTTTGTTTTTGTTTTAGTTTTTTAGAGATGAAGTGTCACTATGTTGCCTGGGCTGGCCTTGAACTCCTGGGCTCAAGTGATCCTCCTGCCTTGGCCTCCCAAAGTGCTGGGATTACAGGCATTAGCCACCGAGCCTGGTCTGGAAATATTTTTAAAGTGTTTTCCCCTGGGAGAAACAGCCACGAACATAATACAGATATGTGCTGAAAGCCTGCAGCAACACTCGAAGACCAACCTTGATAGCCAGCCGCTTGCCCTGCCTGCCCGTGCTGGCTGTGAGCAAGGGAACTGGAAAGAGTCAAGGACAGCCCAGCTCCTCCCAGGACTGTGAATCTCCTTGGACAGCTTTACAGATGAGGACCTGGGGTGCCCAGATTGCCCCTGGGAGGCTCATTAAGTTCGGAAAAGGTGAGCACAATTGATTTAATGTACTGTTTGTGTTAGCTAGCATATTTGGTTAATGTTAAATTTACATAAGAGTAGAGTTGTGTTTTTCTGTGCGTTTTGTGTATTTTTACAATGCAGTGGGGTTCCTCATAGAATTAGTGTGCACCTGACATCTGTGGCCATTTTATGGGATTTAGGAGCCGTATTTTACATCTAAAATGATTACTATGAATTCAGTTATTATCTTTGTTTTTCCTGCTGCATTGCTGATGATATCTGGGTTTATCTGGTGCCAAGTCTATCATCAGAAATGCATCCCTGAGTGGTGGGACTTATGCTCTGGGGAGTCCAGCCTGGTTTACACATGGTTCTTCCTGAGGTAGGGGTTGCCAGGACGGTTGGGGCGATAATGGGTACACCCCTTCCTCAAAACAGGCAAAACTGAACTTCTTTCAAATGTCTCTTCCCCTCCACCCAGGAAACAATAGTGATAAACCAGACCAAGTTGAAGATTCAGTTTGCCAACTCTTAGCTTTTGTCATGCATGGGTAACGTTTGAGTTCCTGCTCTGAGGATTACCTCTTGCCGATTTAAAATCTGAGACAGGCCTGCTTCCTAAACCCACTCGCCAGAGACCATCGCCCTCTCACTTGGTTGCAAGGCTTGATGCTTGGTGAGAAAAAACAACAACAACAAAGTTTTGGACATGCAGACACTTTAAAATATCTACATAAACCCCTTTCCATCTCCCCACCCCTACTCTTAAGGGACCTAATAATCATTTGGGCTTTGTTTTTGCTTTTTTAAAGTGCCACTGATGATTTGCCATGGCATATTCATCAGCGCCAGAGGTTTGAACCCTCTCTCTGTGCCCTGCTAAGCAGTGGGGACAGAGAAGGAACTAGTGGGGAGGACAGAACTATTGCCTCAAGCATATTGTACCCCCAATGTCATACCAATGTTGGATGGAGTAGTGAATGTTTGATGAAGGGATGAACATGGCACTATAGGGGCACGTGGCAGGAAGAAGAGACCCTGGAGGGGGCTATAAAGCCCTCCCGAAGGGGAGCAGAGGGAACAGCATGTGCAAATGGTTTGGAAAGCAAGGGGTGGGTGGATGGAAGATGTCGGTCAGATGAAGCTGGAAATGCAACTGAATCACCAGAAGACCTGTAGACTCTGTGTGTAGGCCTCACTCTTGGTAATAAGGAGGGCCAGTGAAATGTTGGCGTGATCAGATGACTCAAAACATGGGGAAGTAGACTGAGAGCATAGGTGTGAATCCTGGCTTCACAGATCCTTGCTCTGTAACTTGGGCAAGTGTTTGAACGTCTTTGCTGCCGTCTCCTGGTCTGCAGTATGGGGGCAGAGAGGGCACATTCCTCGAGTTGTCCAAGGATAAAGGAGTCTCCTTCAGAAAAGCACCTGGCATGGAGTAGCCTTCCACAAGGGGTGCCCAGGTCTGCCTTGCTACCCAGGAGCAGGAGACAGATGGTTGGTATGGGGGAGAAATTGGAGACAGAGAGAACCTGTTAGTGAACCTGACAGGAAACACCTAGATGCTCTCTGGCAAATGGCAGGGCTTCTGTGATCACTCCCAGTGGCTTACTTGGAGGTGGGAGTATGTGGCTAGGAATATCCCTGCCTATTCCTCTACCAAGCCATGGCTGTGAACCCAGTCAGATAGGAACAGACCCGAGAGAAACTTTAGAAGGCAGAATGACCTGGGCTTGGTGAAATTTAGGAAGCATTATATTGTCTTTTTGATAGCATGGTGACTGTGGTGCCTGATGGTTCTAACAGGGAGATATGTCCTTAAACCTCTGGCTAGCCTTCCTTGCAAACTAAAATAAAATTGCTATATTTTAGAGTTTTATGCAGGTTTTCATAGGTTTCTTTGGAGGCTAGAACAGATATCATGAAATTATTTGCCTTCAACTTAAAATGAGTTTCCTTGGAAGTCCATTGGGCTATATGTCTGAACTCTAATGTTGAGAAAACTCTTCTCTGAAGCACAATGGTATTAGTCCATTATGAACCTCTCTGTGGCAATAGAAACTCTTAAGTACTAAATTCCACTCCAGAATGGAAGCTGCTCACAGGGGGATTATCTAGGACTTGGGTTTAGGCAGTTTGCAAAATAATTCGGCAAAGTATATAAAGGCAATGGAGGGAAAATAGTATTGCTTTTTTCTTTTTCTTTTTCTTTTTTTTGTGTGCTGCCAACCAGGTTTGTCACATGGATTAGTAATTTAGATAGGAACAGCCATGAATCACTGCTTAGAGTTTTGCATTTAATTTTATCCTGGAAGCAATTTCCTTTCAAATTCTCGAGCTGTAGTTATCATTAATGAATTAAACATTATGAAACTCAGAGAACTACTAATTCATTTTGAAATAAGTAGACATTTAAATCTGAAAAAGAAACCTTAAATTTTTTTCCAGTGGTGTTTAATATTTTCAAGCTGACAAAGTGTGGCATGGCATTTTGTAGATGTCGTTTCCCAGAATTATTAGTAGGTACTGGGGTATATGTGCCAGACAACTTGGCTGCAGGTTTTAGAGGTGTGATGTTGTAATATGATGAGGTCCGACAGGTTCATGAACCATCCTAGAAAAAGTGCTACATACCTCATTGCTGAATATCACTATGGTCACCTTCCAAGTATTCCCCTTGGGAAGCTATGCACTGATGCCAGTGTCTAGAACACCTGTCAAAGTAATTTTGAAACTCTTTTTCTGGATGGCCATCAGCGTTGTTGTCATTATTTATTGAAGTGTGACAATTCAGTTTGCAAACTTGCCACCGTGCGCTTATGTTGGCAGCACTGTACAAATAACTGTATTGGAACACCCTTCCTACTTACCTGATCTGGCCCCCAGTGACTTTTTTCTTTACTTGAAGATAAAGGGAAGATTGAAAGGAATACAACTGATGACATTCAGGACATCAAGGGTAATACGATGACAGCTCTGATGGCCATTCCAGAAAAAGAGCTCCAAAATTGGCTTTGACAGGTGAACTATAGGCACTGGCATTGATGCATAGCTTCCCGAGGGGAGGACTTCAAAGGTGACCATAGTGATATTCAGCAATGAGGTATGTAGCACTTTTCTTGGATGAATTTGTGAACTTAATTGTTGGGCCTCGTATATATTTGGTCTTCATCTTCCAGTGCTTGGCATAGAGCTCCTATGATCCTTGTAATTTCCTGAGTGATAGGGGAAATAGCAGCATCTTTTGTTATCATATTTGGTCTTTGTTCCTGGTTCCTGACACAAAGCTTTTACAACCCTTGGGATTTCCTGAGTCACAGAGGTGAGATCAGTATCTTGTATTTTTCATCATAAATTCCTTTCAACTGTACCTGAGTTTATGCTAAAGAGATGACTCTTGGTGGGCTCTTTGCTCGCTTTAGGATGGTGCTGCTCACCAGAGGAACCAACCCCATGATTAGAGGGCTTGAATTTTCAGCTTCCCCCTCGACCTTCTGGTAGGGTAGAGAGGCTGAATGTGGAGTTCTTCACCAGTGGCCAATGATTTAATCAATTATGCCTACATAAGTGACAGGGTCCCAGTTGGCAAACACGTGGAGGAGGTGGGATCATGCTGTGCTCTGAGAGTTCGTGGAAGCTTTGTATATCCCCACAGCCAGCTTGCCCTGTGTGTCTCTTCCATTTGGCTGGTCTGAGTTGTATCCTTTATGATTGGTAATAGTCAGTAAACTATTCCTGAGTTCTGCTAACCATTCTAGGAAATTATCAAACCTAAGGCTAGGGTTGTAGGAACCCTTGATTTATAGCCAGTCATTTAGAAGTACAGGAGGCCTGGAACTTGCAATTGGTGTCTGAAGTGGGTAGTCTTGTGAAACAGAGCCCTTCACCTGTGGGGTCTGAGCTAACTCTGGGTATTTAGTGTAACAACTGAGTTGAATCATTGGATGTCCAATTGGTGTCTGGAGAGTTGGAGACTTGGTTCTTGATGTGGAACAAAACCCATGTGTCAGAAGAGCTCTCATGTCGGTAGAAATGGTCATAGTAGTGAGAGGTATGAAAGATGCAGTCACGTTCTCTTGGTGACCAGTGACAGGGTGTTTTTCAGAAAAGGAAAGATTAAAATATATGGAAAAGGCAGTAGATTCAAGCCAGAGCTCTCCACCCAAGTTTATTTCCAGTGCTTTTCAGTTTAATCCTTTCCTTGGCCACCTGCCACCCACTCTTGTTCTGCCTTCTGTCCCCTTATCAAGTGTTGCTTTGGGGAGAGGACTCATCCAGTCATCAGATGTCATCGGACATCTGTGTGTGATGCTTCAGCCTCTCAAACACTTGCTGAAACTCCAAGTCAGGAAAATGCCCTCTGTGTGGTGTGCCAGCTGTGGACATGCCATGTGGTTACACAGGATTATTTGAGGATGTTGAAGCACAGAATGAGGTAGAATGTGAAGGCCCAAGTTCTTACCTTTCACACCTGAAAAAAGTACTCAGTTTTTCCCCCAAAGATACTTCCAAGTAAAAAATTGGTAGGACAATCTGTGGATTGTGTCTATAGCAATGTTACCAGAATGACAGAAAGATCAAGGGACTACTTTTCAAGAGCAGATGATCGAATGCCAACACATTTGCTTTGTTTTTGGAGATGGATGGCTTCCAGAACCTTTGAGTAGCCTGCCTTCTTTTGTCGTTGTTAGATAATATTTAGGGCTGTTTCCCCTCCCACCTTTTAAACAAGCTTCTTGTTTTTGCTTTGTCCACTGAA
>NW_007082946.1:0-902 GCF_000164805.1 Carlito syrichta
GAATGAAACGTAGAGTAACGTAATGGAATGCAATGGAAAAGAATGAATTGGAGTGTAACCGAATGCAATGGAATGGAATAGAATGGAATGGAATGGAGAGTAACAGAATGGAATGGAATAACATGGAATGGAGAGCAACGGAATGGAAGGAATGGAATGGAATTGAATGGAATGGAGTGGAGAGAAACGGAATGGAATGCAAAGGAAAGGAGAGAAATGGAACGGAATGGAATGGAAAGGAGAGTAACAGAACAAAATGGAATGGAATGGAGAGTAATTGAATAAAAGGGAATGGAATGGAATAGTGAGGATCGGAATGAAATGGATTGGATTGGAATGGAGACTAACGGATTGGAATGGAGTGGAATGGAATGGAATGGAAAGGAATGGAATGGAATGGAATGGAATGGATTGGAATGTAATGGAATTCAGAGTTGAGGAATGGAATGGAAGGGAATGGAATGGTGTGGAATGGAATGGCGAGTAACGGAATGGAATGAAATTGAATGCAATGTAGAGTTACAGAATGGAGTGGAAAGGAATGCAATGGAATGGAAGGCAATGGAACGGAAAGGAATGGAGAGTAACAGAATGGAATGGAATGGAGAGTTCCGGAATGGAATGGAATGGAATGGATTGGAACAGAATGGAATGGAATGGAAAGGAATGGAATGGAATAGAATGGAATGCAATGGCGAGTAACGAATTGAATGGAAACAATTGAATGTACAGTAATGGAATGGAATGGAATGAAGACCAACAGATTGGAATGGAATGGAGAGTAACGGAATGGAATGGAATGGAGTGGAATGCAATGGAGAGTAATTGAATGGAATGGAATGGAGTGGAATGCAATGGAATGGAATGGAATGGAATGGAATAGAAAAGTGAGTAACGCTATG
>NW_007082947.1:0-1273 GCF_000164805.1 Carlito syrichta
GCTGGGCTCCGGCGATCCTTCCGCCTCAGCCTTCCAAGCAGCTGGAACTACAGGCGCGCGCTACCATGCCCGGCGCATTTTTGATTTATTGTAGAGATGAGGTCTCTTCAAGTTGCCCAGGCGGGTCTCAAACTAGTGGGCTCAGGCAATCCACTCACCTCGGCTTCCCCAAGTGCTGGGATTACAGGCTGAGCCACCGAGCCCGGCCCTACTTGTGTTATTTATTTATTTTTATTTTTTTTGAGTTGGAGTTTCACTGCGTGGCTCAGACTGGAGTGCAGTGGCCGCTTCCGGCCACCGTAGCCTCGACCCTCTGGGCTCCGGCGCTCCTTCCGCCTCAGCCTTCCGAGTAGCCAGAATTACAGGCAGGCGCTACCACGCCCAGCTGATTTTTTAAAAATTTTATTGTGGAGATGAGGTCTCGCCAAGTTGCCCAGGCGGGTCTCGAACCCGCGGGCTCAGGCAATCCACTCACCTCAGCCTCCCAAAGCGCGGGATTACAGGCTGGGCCACTGAGCCCAGCTGACTTGTGTTATTTTAAAACACGAAGTTTGTAGTGAAGTGTAAAAGTGGCAGGAAACTCACGAGGCGGCCTTTCTGGGACGCTCCTGGAGCCCCTCGAGGGCACAAAGGTACCCACAGGGCCAGGGAGAGCACCAGGCCGAGTCACCTCCGCCTTCCAGTTGCCCCTGAGGACCTGTCCCTCAACGCCAGGTCCGTCCTGGCTGCCGCGGGGGTGGGGGCCGCAGCAGATCTGGTTAATGGGCTGTGGAACTACCATCCTGGAGGACACTGGGCACCTTTCCCCAACGGTGGCATTACCTGTGTCCACGTAGGGAGCTCTCCCTCTCAAGCTGTGCAACTTGAAGATAACCAATAGCAAAGTATCAGCCAAGGCACGACCCCATTTAGCAAAAACGCACGTGACACAAACGCGGCGCATGGGGCCGTTGGAGAGGGACACCCATTAAAGAGCCAGCAAGGCCGCGGCCTGGGGGCTAAGCGGGGTGCCCGGAGCCCTCCGCGGACTCTGGGGGTGGGAAAGCGGGGCTGAGGCGGCGCCCCTTCCTGGAGGGTGCCGCCCTCCCTGCCGTGCCCACCGTGGACCCCACTCCAGACCAACTCTAATGGGATCACTCTGAGCTGGGGCGGGCCAGAGAGACAGGAGGAGGAGGAGGAGGAGGAGGAGCGGCGGCCCACCGCTCCTCGACTTTCCCGGACGCGCTGGGGCGCAGTGGTAGCCACAGGCGTGTGATGGGGCCGAGGAGAGGGT
>NW_007082947.1:1652-13094 GCF_000164805.1 Carlito syrichta
CCCCCCCGTCTGGCCGGCAGCCTCTCTCTCCGCGCGGCGGGCCGACGCCTCCCTCCCACCACACCCCCGGCCGGGCTCTGTGGCTAAGGCGGCCGCGAGCCCCCCGAGAGTCACCGCTCTGCCCAGGAGCACGAGACCAGGACGGTGACAGGAGCCGGCTGCTCCCCTGGCACCGGCACCGAGACTGCGGGATCGGTCCGGCGTGCAGAGCGGCCGCTGCGTTCCTGGGCTCAGCCTCCAAGCGGCGCTCGCGCCCACACAGAGCGGGGCGGGCACTTGGGTGTGGTGTGCGGTCGCCGATGCTGCTTCTCGGGTCTCCCACGCACACTCGGGTGAAACAGGCCGCGAGGCTGACGCCCGGGACATGCCCAGGCCACCCCGCCAGGTGTCCCAGGGCTCTGCCAACTCTGCATCCCACTCGACCCCCTGCCCGTCCTCAATGACTCAGGCAGACGCGGGAGCGTCATCCCACACCCACACCCCGACAGGCCTGTCCCCACCTCACCATCCCAGTCCCCATTCATGTCGCAGCCAAGGCAGCACCGCGTCCTTAGAGCCAGCGCAGAGCCCTGGGGCTGAGGCTGTGGCCTTAGTGTTTCACAGGAACAGTTGGGGAGGATAAAGTTCCGAGGTGGGTGGCGGTGACGGTGCACAACACTCATGTGCTGCAGCCACAGATTATACACTAAAGAGCTACTTTTACATTATGTATTTTTACCACTATCTTAAGAAACAACCAAGGAAACCCCACCAGGGCTTCCCTCTCTTTAAATAAAACCCAAACCCCCGGCCCAGCTCCAGGGCACTGCTCACCTCACCTCCCCATCCCCATCCCCAAGGGTCACCCCACAGACCACTCATCTCAGCCTGTCACTTCCTGATCTCCCAGGGAGGCGGAGAGGTGGCTGGGAGAACACAGCAGGGTGGGCCGGCCCCCAAATCACCAGCTCCAGGACTCTGTCCCGCTGCTCCAACTGAGGCAGGCATGACAACTTTCTTTGGTAGATGAAAGACACCAAGCACACATGGCCAACGGATACAAGTGTCACTCGGCTTTTAACATGTCAGCCCCTTCCTGCCATGATGGACAACCCTAAGGAGCAGCCCTCGCGGGCTCTGGGACATGGCAGGTCCTGGTCAGTCACATGGGGAGGGTGCTCAGCTGTCCAAGGTGGACCTAGGTCCCTGCACTCTCAGGTCTGGTCCCCTCATGTGCTTCCCCGGACGGAGGTGCATTCCCTGGAGCCTGTGGGCTGAGTCTAGTCCCCTGTGGGCCCTGACCCTGATACCCCCTCAGTCCCCGATGAGTCAGGCCCTGCCCAACACGTTGCTCTTCCCAGGCCGGGGCGAGACTGTCGTTACCACTCTGGGTGTGAAGACATTTCCTTTCACAGGCTTTGCAGCAGAGACAGAAGGAGACAGTTGCCAAGCTAGGTGCAGCAGTGCCCAGGGACACTTTTGTCCACAACATTCCACATGCAGGACTGCAACCACCCACGCCAGAACTCAAATGGGGAAAAAGTCAAGACAGCAACCCAGACCTTGGGCTGCACCAACCCGATGCCTGACCCCCACGTCATGCCATCCTCGGAGCCAGGAGGGCCCCCAAGTGATGGCTTGGGTATGTACCAGGTATACAGAAGATGACAGGGTGACACTAAAAGGGCAAACAGAGTGGAAGGACACGGGACACCCCATACTGCCTATTAGCACCAGGCAGGGTCAGTACAGCCATGCAGACACCAGGGAACGAGGGTCACAGCAGCCACCTAGTGACTGGGTAGGGAGGAGAGCTGTTGAGAAAACATGCCCAAGGAAAGGGAACCTCACTCATCCCCCAGAGGGTGGGACAAGGGGTGGGACTGCCTACTGGGCAGGCAGGCCAGGGGGCAGGGGTCCTAGACTCAGCTGGGGTGCCCTTGGGCCACTGCCTCCTGCACTCAGAGATGGGTGATCTGCCTGCTGGGGCCCTGAGCCTGCGAAGACCCCTCCTGAGGTTGGAACAGAGTGCTGACACTGTACCTGGCCACACCTAGGCCCTGCGCTCCACTTTGTCCACCCAACTCCGGAGTGCAGACACAAACTCCCAACACTGTCCAACTGCCTGGTGCCCAGCCCCTTCCTGCCAGCTCTGTAATCAAAGCCCACAGTGTCACAGTGCTACCACTGATTGACTGTCACCTCCCTCCCCATTCATCTCCCATTGTGACGCTTTCCTGCAGGTCTGTAGACTCAGGGCCACCTAACACAGAGGGACCCTGTGCCCCCGTGGGGCTCCCAGGTTCCAGGCTGAGCCAGAGTCCCGCCACTCACACCCCAGCCATGAGCACCTCCCCCAGGAGGGCACTCGAGTGAACAGCAAGGAAAAACCCAAGCAAAGGCGTATCCCTGCCGGGCACACGTTTATCCCAGTCAGTGGCCTCCAGGGTGACTCCCAGGGAGGCTGTGCAAAGCCATGTGCATCGACCTGGGGCGGGGCTTCCCACTTGCTCCCTGGAGACCAGCTCCTCGAACACCCAGCCCTATAGCATCCAGTGGGGGCCGGGCGTCCTCTCCACCGAGGTCCGTGTCACTGCCTGGCTGCCTCCGCCTGCCATACCAGCTCGCCCGCGATGTAGGTGGCCTGGACGTGCAGGGCATCATCGAGCACCACGAAGTCTGGGTCAGAGCCAGGCAGTAAGAAGCGGGCAAGATGGGGCCTTCCCACCCACACCTGGAGTTACTCCCCCAACCCAAGGTTGGTGGGGAAACGGAGGCCCAGGGACCTCTGACTCCTCACAGATGAACAGGATACTGGGGAACCATGATCACTGACTCCTAGCAGTTAGGGACAAGGGACGAGGCTCCCTGCAGCCCCTCTCCTGACCTGTCTTGAAGGCCACAAAGCCCAGCCTGACAGGGACAGGTCCAGACTGAGGCTGGTGGCTGGCAAGCTGTCTGGGAAAGGACTCGGGGAAGATTCCACCATTCTGGACCCTGTCCCAGGCCCCCCAAGAGCTCCTGAGCCCTCCAGCAAGGCCAGACTACTGCTTCGGGCCCTCACCTGCATCAGCACCAAAGTCCAGGGTCCCCTTGCTCTTCTCCAGCCCCAGCAGCTGGGCAGGGTGCAGGGATGCAGCCTCCAGGGCGGATTCCACGCTGCAGCCTGTTCAGGGGCACACCCTGGTGATGGGCCCCACCACCCCACAGCTCCAGCACCCCACCTCAGGGACTAGGCAACAGACATAGGGACCCAGCTCTCAGTCTTCAAGGTGATGGCCTGTCGCCCTGGCTCAACCACCCCACTGCCTGGAACCTCCCGGTGGGCAGGGTTTTGGCACATTCCCAGCACTGCCCCCTGAGAAACCCTCAGCCATGGACAGACAGAGGAGGTAAACAAAGGACCCTGGTGGGCCTCCCTCTTCCCTCCAGCTTCCACCACATGGAGCCCCTGCCCAACCTACAGACAGACAGACACACACACACACACACACACGCAGTGCTCACTGACCCGTGGCCTGCAGGAAATGTCGGACACAGACGTCCATCGGGGCTATGCTGCCACTCAGCGTCTTGGTGCCTTGAGAGCAGAGAAGCCAGGCTCTGGGGGTTCGTGGACCACAGGGCATGCGGGTCCAGAACTGGGGGTGCCGTAGGCAACAGGGGATGTACAGGCTCCCCTCCCACCACCAAGGAACCAAGGGGCTGTCCTCCCCTGGCAGTCAGTAGGACCAGGGTGCTCACCTGCCACATACGCCGTCAGCCCGTCCACCTCTACCTCCTGTTGCCCCAGCGTGTGCCGGCCATTGCCCAGGCCCAGAGCCGGGATGGCATCAGTGACCAGCACTAGCCCTGGGAGAGGGAGAAAAAGCCTCAGGACCTGCCGCCTGCTGTCCCGCCCACGTTCCTGCTCTCTGCCCATGGCTCACCCTGGGGATGGGCACGGTGGGCAATGCGCAGGGCGGCAGGGTTGGTATGCGTGCCATCAGCGATCATCCCATAGAAGATGCAGCAGCCTGGGGGCAGCCGGTCACTGGTCAGGAGCCCAACGATGCCCGGATCACGATGGTGGAACTGGGCAGGTCAGGGGAAGGGGACGGCTGAGCCACAGCAGGACCCACTGAGTCCCCACCCACCCCTGCAAGGGCACTTACGGGCAGCATGGCATTAAAGAGGTGGGTGATGAAGGTGGCTCCGCTCTCCACTGCCTCCTCTGCTGCCCGCAGGTCAGCCACTGAGTGCCCTACACAGGGACCTGGATTCAGACTCCACACCAGCACAGAACCCCCATGGGCCCGGCCCAAGACAGCCCCCTCACCTAGGGACACGCAGATGCCTCGGTCCGTCAGCGCCTGGATCACCTCATGGCTGCGGCCCAGCTCTGGGGCCAGCGTCACAATGCGTACATTGTCCAGGGGCCCATAGGTGGCCAGTACATCCTGGAAGGCGTTGGCCTCAAAGGAGCGGAGGTGGGCCTCCGGGTGTGCGCCCCGCTTCTCCCAGCTGATGAATGGGCCCTCCAAGTGCAGCCCTGGGAGGAGGGGAGCAGAGTGGCTCCAGCAGGCCCCGCCCCACCCTCACCTGCCCCCCAAGCTGGGCATCTGGAGGGGGAGGGGCTGCCAACAGGTCCCCCAGGAGCCTCCCAGGATGGGGGCAGGAAGGAGGTCAGCCACTCACCGAGGACCCCTGCCCCATGGGGACCACCACTCTTCACAGGGATCTGAGGAAGGACCTGGGGGGAACCAGCTGTTAAAGCCCTGCCCCCCGCAGCCCAGTGCCCAGAGATCACAGCCCAGCCAAGGTCAGAGGTCACAGAACAGAGTTCAGAGCCTGGTGCCCAGTCCAGCCCCCGCGGCTCATCCCTTCAGTTGTCAGAAGGTGGCTGAAGGTCCCCAACGGTGGCCAAGGAGAGAGCACAGCCAGCAGAACCGTGGGATATGTGGTCAGGAGCGGGAAGAAAGGACAGGCACAAGAGACACCAGTGGTCGGCCCATGAGGACAAGCAGGTGGTAGGTGCTTCCGGGCTGGAGAGTGGGCACTGAGGGAGGCTGCCGCCTGCCCTGGCCCTTAAGGCGGCCCCAGTCCAGGCAGCAGCTAGAGTACCGTGGGACAAGTGTCCAGAGAGCCTAGGGGCCCAGCAGGGTCACAGGCCAGCCTCAAGCTGCAGGGGCAGCAGGCAGGAGGAGGGAGTGGCAGACTCAGGGACTCCGAGGAATACAGCACAGTGGAGGCAAGGGCAGGGCTCAGCACCCGGCACGGCCCACACTGTGGCCCAAGCAGGACACAATCAGGAAGGCCCAAGTGTCAAGGGGCGACAGGCTCACAATGCACATTTTGGAGACTGACTGGCAGGTGGGTGTCCAGCCTACATCTTGTCCTCCAATATGAGCAAGGGCATGGAACTTCCAGGGCCCTGCAGACACTGGAGACTCCAAGCGAGGATGGTAGCTGGGTTATGCCCTCCACTGGAACTCCCCACCCCAAACAAAGGATTTTTTTTTTTTTTTTTCCGAGTCGGAGTCTCACTCTGCCGTCCAGGCTAGAGTGCAGTGGCATGCTCATGGCCACCGCAGCCTCGACCTGTTGGGCTCAGGTGATCCTTCCAACTCAGCCTTCCAAGTAGCTGGAACCACAGGCACATACCACCACACCTGACTATTTTTTTGATTGACAGAAGAGATGAGGTTGCCCAGGCTGGTCTTGAACCCCTGAGCTCAGATAATCCTCTTGCCTCCGCCTCCCAAAGTGCTGGGATTACAGATGTGAGTCACCATGCCAGGTTTTTTTTTTTTTTTTTAATTTTTTAATTTTAGAGACAGGGTCTCACTCTGTCATTCAAGTTGGAGTGCAATGGTGCAGTCATGGCTCACTGCAGACTTGAACGCCTGATCTCAAATGATCTTCCTGCCTCAGCCTCCCAAAGTGCTGGAATTACAAGCACCAGTCAACATGCCCGGCCCAGGAAAAATATTAAGAGGCTTAAATCCAGGGAGACCTGGTGCAGTGGCACATGCCTGTAGTCCCAGCTACTTGGAAGGCTGAGGCAGGAGGATGGCTTGAGCCCAGGAGGTCAAGGTCACAGTAAGCTAGGATCACTCTACTGCACCCCAGCCTGGGTGACATAGCAAGACTGTCTCTAAAAAGCAAACAAATAAGCAAATAAAAAGCATTTAAAAAAAAAACCTGAAAGGCAAAGAGGACAGAAAGGCATCCAGACTATGGTGGCCTGGCAAGGAGACCCTGGCAAATTAGAGTGGGCACACGCAGGGGCAAAAGTAACCGCCATGGGATCAGGTCATGGCAGCACGGGTCTTTAAGAAGTGGGGTGATCAGCTGGGCTCGGTGGCTCAGCCTGTAATCCCACGCCTTTGGGAGGCTGAGGTGAGTGGATTGCCTGAGCCCGCGGGTTTGAGACCTGCCTGGGTAGCAAGACCTCATCTCTACAATAAATCAAAAAATCAGCCGGGTGTGGTAGCGCATGCCTGTAATTCCGGCTACTCAGAAGGCTGAGGGGGAAGGATCACCGGAGCCCAGCAGGTCGAGGCTGTGGTGGCCGGGAGCGGCCACTGCACTCCAGTCTGGGCGGCAGAGTGAGACTCCAACTCAAAAAAAAAAGGAAGTGGGGTGATGACCAGAAGAGGTTGAGCACCTGGAGAAGCAAACCAGAAGGCCTCTGAGCAAGGGGTTGGTCGAGGAACAGCGGAAAACCAGGTTACTAAGTAGAGTCTGTGTTCCTTTTTTTTTTTTGAGTGGGAGTCTCACTCTGTCACCCAGCTGGAGTGCAGTGGCTCACTCTCAGCCACTGCAGCCTCGACCTGCTGGGCTCAGGCGATCCTTCCACCTCAGCCTTCCAAGGAGCTAGAACTACAGGCACGCACCTCCACGTCCAGCTAATTTTTTATTTCTTGTAGACATGAGGTCCCACCATGTTGCCCAGGCTGGTCTCAAACCCATGGGCTCAGGCAATCCTCTTGCCTCCGCATCCCAAAGTGCTGGGATTACAGGTGTGAGCCACTGTGCCCAGCTGAGTCTGTGTTCTTAAGGTTCTCGGCTTTCAGCCAAGCCTCTTTCCTCTCAGCAGAACGAGAAGACGCTTCTCCAGGGACCTGACCAGCCCAAGAGAAAGGACCTGGGGACTCAAGGAATCCCCTCCTCCAGGCTGGGTTCTTTCAGCCAGTCTGCTGGTGCCTGTCCTCAAAGACAGCACACAAACAGGTTCACCAGGCAGCTTGAGAAAATCTTTTTTTTTTTTTTTTTTGAGTTGGAGTCTCACTCTGTCGCCCGGACTGGAATGCTGTGGCATGCTCCCGGCTACCGTAGCCTCGACCTGCTGGGCTCTGGTGATCCTTCCGCCTCAGCCTTCCAAGTAGCTGGAACTACAGGCGCGCGCTACCACGCCCAGCTAATTTTTTGATTTATTGTAGAGATGAGGTCTTGCCAAGTTGCCCACGTGGGTCTCGAAACCGCGGGCTCAGGCAATTCACTCACCTCAGCCTCCCAAAGGTGCGGGATTACAGGCTGAGCCACCGAGCCCGGCTTTGAGAAAGTCTTTAAAAGGAGACAGAGAAGCACTACAAACACAAAGACACATCATGGGCACAGAAGAGAGATATTGTTAATATCCTCGGGCAACAAGAGGTCTTGCATTCATGAAACAAGAATAGGGACAGAGCATGGTGGCTCATACCTGCAATCCCAGCACTATGTGAGGCCAAGACAGCGGGATCACTTGAGCCCAGGAGTTTGAGGCTGCAGTGAACTATAATCATGCCACTGTACTCCACCCAGGATAACAGAGTGAAATGCTGACTCTTAAAAAATATTAAAAATACGTGCACACCAAAGCAAAAAACCCTAGAGAAGATAAAGTTGAGGAAATGTCCAGAAAAACAAAATAAAGAGAAAAAACTAGGAAGCAATCTAGGAAAACCAAGAGAATTATAACAAGATTCCTGCTGGGCATGGTGGCTCAAGCTTGTTATCCTAGCACTTTGGGAGGCCAAAGTGAGAAGACTGCCTGAGTCCAAGGGTTCAAGACCAGCCTGGGCAACTTGGTGGACCTCGTTCCTACAATAAATCAAAAAATTGGCTGGGCTGGCGGTGTGCACCTGTAGTTTCAGCCACTTGGAAGGCTTAGGCGGAAGGATCGCTTGAGCCCAGCAGGTCGAGGCTTCAGTGGCTGTGAGTGAGCCACTGCACCCCAACCTGGGCAATGGAGTGAGACTCCAACTCAAAGAAAAAAAAATTCCAATAAAGAGACAACAGAGAAATGGATGTGGAAAATCATCACATAAATAATTCAAGAAAAACAAGAGAACAAAACCAAAACCTGACCTTCCAGACTGACAGACCCTGACAACAGCCTGCAAAACAGATAAACTTCCCCCAGTCCCCACAGCAAGCCTGAGACTTCAGTAGAAAGATCCTACAAGCTTCCAGAAAGAAGAAATACATCATCCCTAAAGGGTCAGGAGTCAAATGGCTTTAGATGTTTCATATGCAACCCAGGAAGCTAAAAGACCACATGGGAATGCCTTTATCTACAGGAGGTCAGTTGCATTGGCTCATGCCTGTAATCCCAGCTCTCTGGGGGGACAAGACAAGAGGATTGCTTGAGCCCAAGAGTTCAAGATCAGCCTAGCCTACATAGTGAGACCACGTCTCTGCAATAAAATAAAATTCTAAAGGATAATGACTTCCAAAATTCTAGCCCAACCAAACAATTCACCAAGAAAAGAAAGACAGTTTCAGACCTTCAAAACCTCAAACACTTGGCCTCCCATGATCTGTTTCTCTGGAAGTTACAGGAGGATGTAACTCCACCAAAATGAAAGCATAAACCAGCAAAGAGAAAGGTGCCAGATTCAGCACGGGACACCCTGCAGAAAGAGGCCAGGGGACTCACCAGGGTGAGGACAAGGGAGTTCCCAGGACAGCAGCACTGGGAGAGCAGGTCCCAAAGGCTTCCAAAAGATGAGGCAACTGATGGGCCCCACAGTGCACCTCAACAGCCGGAGAGGAGAGTGGGATGGCTGGAGGGCACCTGGAGTTGAATTAGGAGCTAAGAAACCAGACAGAGAACACAGATGCCAAAGCAAGGAGCCAGCAGGCAAGAAGACATAACCGAGTCCAAGTCCCCTGTGTGGTCCTAATGACCCATCTACGTAGCTCTTCCTCCCAAAATTATGGGTAACTACTTGGAGAAGAGGAGGGGATGGGAGGAGACAGAACAGGAAGGGGGTGGGAGGGCTGGAAGGCTGAGAACAAGTGAATTCTCACCTCCCCTAGTGGGAAGACATATAACATATATTTTAGAGATATGGGGAGCAAACTCCAAAAGAGTCAGCTGAGTTGAAAGTGACTGTCCCGAGCGGTAAGTGGGCGGGGCAAAGGTCCACTGCTTGTCCTAACAAGTCATGCAGATACACAAGTTCACCAAAGATCAAAAAGAAAAAAAAAAGATGATGGCAGAGTGTTTCCAGAACAGAGCTTTAAAAGAAAAGACAAGAAGCACTAAGTAAGGAGAACAGAATAAAGGATCCCCCCGAGGAGGAGGAGGGAGTGAGACTCACTGCAGGCAGGAAAGCAGCTGAGAAGGTCAAAGTGCATAGGGTGTGTGGAGCCAGAGGTGGTGGCCTGGCTGCCAACCTGAGGGGTCCAATCTTGGCTCAGCAGATAACGGACTTGAAGTGGAAAATGAGGTGATTGATCTGCCTCCAGGCATGGAAGCAAAGGTCAGGGCTAGAGGAGGAACCCACCCCCCAGAAAAGAGCAGGTGGTCTCAACAGACCAGAGCATGACAACAAAAGACACTGGCAACTTCTAGCAAAGTGACCACCCAATTCCACCCAAGGTATATGGATCCTAGGGGGAAAATGGGGTGGCCGGGATGGGAAGGAGTGAAAGGGCTGCTGGCTTCTATGTTACTGGCAGGAGTTGTTATAAGTCCCACCAGTAGTTACTCTCCACCTCCCAAGCCCTTCATCCCGGCAGGCTGCAATGGGTGCTGAAAAGAAAATGAAGTCCTACTCACTAGAGACCCCTCCTTTTTCTATTTTTTTTGAGTCAAGAGTCTCACTCTGTTGTCCAAGCTGGTGTATAGTGGCACACTCAGGCCACTGCAGCCTTGACCTGCTGGGCTTAGGTGATCCTTCCACCTCAGCCTTCCAAGTAGCTGGAACCACAGGACGTGTACCACCATGCCAGTTAATTTTTTGATTTATTGTAGAGACGAGGTCTCACCAAGTTGCCCAGACTGGTCTCGAATCCCTGGGTTCAGGCAATCCTCTCGCCTCTGCCTCCCGGAGTGCTGGGATTATAGACATTATAGACATGAGCCACCTGTCCAGCTAGACCCTTCCTTCTAAGGAAGAGCTGGCAGCATCTCCCTTCCATGCTGGTCAGACACGCAGCTGAAGCCCAGGCAGCCTACAGGCAGGGTGGGCAGGTGGGCAAGGCTTGGCAGAGGAGGCCTGGGGGTCAGAGGGCTGGCATGGGACCAAGGCCAAGGACTTCCAGGCATAAAGCATGGGGGCAGGAGAGAGGACAAAGAGGTTCAAGAAGTAGGAGGGAATGCTGCGGGCAGGGCGGGGTGATGTGCTGAGTCCTGTCTTGTATAAGTCACTCAGTAGGACCCAGAGCCTGGGACAGTGGCTGTGAGAACCAGCTGCCAGCTTGCAGCAGAAAACAAGTTTGACTTTTGATATGTGACTGCGCTGGGAGAGTTGTGGAAATTTTGAGAAAGACACCTATAGCTGACATTTACTGAGTGCTTAACGTGTACCAGGCAGATTGCTGATCACACTCTGACCCTAAGAGATGGATACTGTCATGATTCTCACTTGAGGTTTGAGAAAACTGAGGCTCAGAAGACAGTCAGATTGTCCCACACCTTCCAACTGATGGATGAAGCCAAACCCAGTAAGCACAAACCCAGAGCCCACACTCGATCCCTACAGCTCCTTGCTCTGACTGTGTCCACAGGCCCAGAAAAGGACCTCGAGGACAGATGATACAATCCATAATCCTGCATTGGAGGAAGAAACCACTGGGGCAATAGACAAGACTAGGACACCGGCAGGTGGACTGAAACATTAATAGGATTTATCTTCTAAACTCACTAACTAGTGGTTGCACACACAAACACACACCAAAAACCCTTTTTTTTGAGTTGGCGTCTCACTCTTGTCACCCAGACTGGAGCACAGTGGCACACTCATGGCTAACACTGCCTCAACCTGCTGGGCTCAGGCAATCCTTCTGCCTCACCCTTCCAAGTAGAAGGAACTACAGACATGTGCTACCATGCCCCACTTCGTTTTTTATATATATATATATATATATATATATATATATATTCTTTTTTTTTTTTTTTTTTTTTTGAGTTGGAGTCTCACTCTGTTGCCCAGACTGGAGTGCAGTGGCCGCTCCCGGCCACCGCAGCCTCGACCTGCTGGGATCCGA
>NW_007082947.1:13225-14693 GCF_000164805.1 Carlito syrichta
AATTACGGGCATGTGCTACCACGTCCGGCTGATTTTTTGATTTATTGTAGAGATGAGGTCTCGCCAAGTTGCCCACGTGGGTCTCGAACCCGCGGGCTCAGGCAATCCACTCACCTCAGCCTCCCAAAGGCGCGGGATTACAGGCTGAGCCACCGAGCCCGGCTAGTTTTTAATATATTGTAGAGACGAAGTCTCACCAAGTTGCCCAGGCTGGTCTCAAACCAATGGGCTCAGGCAATCCTCTCACCTTGGCCTCCCAAAGTGCTGGGATTATAGACATTATAGACATGAGCCACCTGCCCAGCTAGACCCTTCCTTCTAAGGAAGAGCTGGCAGCATCTCCCTTCCATGCTGGTCAGACATGCTGAAGCCCAGGCAGCCTACAGGCAGTGTGGGCAGGTGGGCAAGGCCCTTGAGCCAGCACGCCCATACTTTTAAGAAACAGTTAAGTACTAAGAACAAAGAGACATGACTTGCATGACTTATGCAACCTACTCTCAAACAGTTCAGGAAAAAATAATCACATGCATACGGCCAGAAGAAGCCTGAACGGTAAAACGTGGCAAACGGTTAACACTAGAGAACCCGGGTAGAGAACCCGGGTAGAAACTAAGAGTTGTAACGAAAAACCGGGCCGAGGACAACCGAACTCTCCCAGGTAGGAAGGGAAGTGGAGGTGGGCAACACAGGCAAGAGCTGCGCAGGATGACTAGGAGAATCCCTGTCTGGAAAGCGTGTTCAACTGAGTCACGAACCACAGACAGGTTAGTGAGCTACGACCAGTGACTACGATTGTGGCAATCACAGAGTCCCCGCGACCTTGGTCAAGCAGGTGGTTTCTGAAGCCTGGGGGCGGCCAGAGAGTAGAGGGGGGATGGCCTGCGCCAGCAAGTGTGGAGACAGCTGCACAAAGGCACAGGGTCCAGGGAGGCCAGGCAGAGCCACGACCGAGGGGGCAGCCGGGAGCGGGACCCAGGCCCAAGTGGAGGGAGGACAGCAGGGGAGGCCAGGTTCAGGGGCCACGGAAAGGCATGAGATTGAAAACGAAGGAGCTGGCTGCTCCTAGGGCTCCCTCACCTTGTGATAAACCTCTGGTGGAGAAGTGACAAGGGTGGGGCAGAAGGAGGTGACACCGTGCGACAGGATCTTCCGGGCCACCAGATCGACCCCCGAACCCACATCCTCCGTGGCCAAAGAGAAGTCAACACCAAATCCACCTGCGGCCACAGAAAAGGAGTCGTCGCGCGGGGCTCGCAGCTCCTCCCCAGGGCCCCTCGCGGGCGCCGAGCCGCACCGTTGATCTGCACGTCGATGAAGCCCGGCGCCAGGATGCGGCCCCCACAGTCCCGCTGTTCGTCGGCCACGCGCCGCTCCTCAAAGAAGAGCTTCTCCGGGTCCAGGATGCGGCCCCTGCGCACCCACAGATCCTCCCTGCGGACAGAGCGGGCGGCGCTCGGTCGGTCAGCCG
>NW_007082947.1:15094-18987 GCF_000164805.1 Carlito syrichta
CGCCCGCAAGCCGAGTAAACACAGGCCTCCAGTAACATCCGAGAACTTTATTGGAAACAGCTCCGGCGCGGGGTCTGGCAGCCCGGCTGGACAGGGTGGTTCCATCCAAGCAAGTCTCAGCAACGGGACCCCACAAGGTGACACTCTACCTAAAGATTACTATATAGTTGGGAGACAAGGGCTGCTCCACAGACGTATGAACAGATCAAATCTTTATAAATAAACATCCAGTGAAGAGAAAATGACAACTCTAATTCATCCTTATACACAGAGCACTCTAGGGCAGATGGGTGGGGACAGCTGGAGGCCTGCGTCCTCACTGGGCAGGGCCTGGATGGGTGATAAGTGGGCCCAGATGTCCACGGCACGGGGCAGGTGGGGGCAAGGCCAGGGCAACAGACAATGGGCACTAGGACACTGCGCATTTACAAGACCAACTACTGAGGGCAGTTGCCCCGTGCGTGTGTTAGGCTGTTCGTTCTGGAATGAGGAGGGGGTGGTCTTTACATCATATTCTGTGGCTGGTGAGCTTGAAAGGGGTTACTTTGTGGAGAGGATGAGGGCCACGATGAGACCATAGAGGCCGAGCACCTCGGCGAAAATGAGGATCAGGATCATGCCCACAAATAGTCGGGGCTGCTGGGCGGTGCCCCGCACGCCGGCGTCCCCCACAATGCCGATGGCAAAGCCAGCTGCCAGGCCACTCAGGCCCACACTCAGGCCAGCGCCCAGCTGGAGGAAACTCCTGGGGGAGAGAAGAGACACAGGATTGCCATCAGCAGCCTGCCTGCCAGGGGAGACAGTGGCTTGGGGATGCCACCCGCTCAGTCCTTCAGCCCCGCCCAGGGGCCTGCCCCAGAGGGGCAGGGCAAACCCAGCACTCACCTGTAGAGGCTGATGCCATCATTCAGGGAGTTGGCGATAAGGACTGCCACCACTAGGCCGTAGATGGCGATGATACCAGCCATGACCACTGGGATGATGGACTTCATGATCAGCTCCGGCCGCATGACGGACATAGCAGCGATGCCGGTGCCACTCTTGGCTGTGCCATAGGCAGCACCCAGGGCTGTGGGAGGAAGGCGAGGTGAGCCAAGAGCAGCACATCAGTCACCTGGGGTGAGGACCCTGGGGTAGCTTTGGCAGAGTCGTGAGAGCCACCCTAAGTTATCACACAGCAAGGAGCTAGAGAAGGCACCCAGCCAAGGACAGGAGCCCAGGCAGGCACTCCTGGTCCTCTGCCTGAGGCCCGGCCCCAAGAGTGCAGCTCTTCCTCCAACAGTGGCCCTTACAGCCGTCCAGCCTGTGTCCTTCCCCCATCCCTCCCACACTCCCAGGCCCTCTGCAACGTCTCCTGTGGCCACCCTGGGAAAAAAGCAGCTGGGGTCCCAGGAGCACTCCTGCTTGAAAATCTGGGTACCTTTTGTCCCACCTAAAGTCCCAGGCATTCAAGGCAGGAAAGGCCTGGAATAGCACCAGCTGACTGTATCTCAGCAGCCCAGAGACAACATGCTGGAAGAGATACCACAGACAGGGCAGAAGCTACAGCCACAGGGTGTGACCTCTGGGTCAGAAGCAGCTGACCTGGAACTCCTGTCCTCCAGGCTGGGGCTTCTTGACTCCCTGCCCAACCCACCTAACTTCTGCCACTCCAGGCCTACATTTGCTGTCGGAGGGCCATGTGCTCAGCCAGGAAGGGCAGCTAACCCTGGATGTGACAGACTGGAATTTTCTCTAAATTGGACAGTGAATGGGGACACGGGGGAAAAGACAGGGCTGGGAGGTTGTCACCCAGCCTAGCCACAGCACCTGGGCAGACTTCCCAGAGCCGTGCACAGTGGTCTTGAGCTCACAGAAGCCTAGCCAGGATGCCTGAGCCTCCCATGGCAACAGTACCAGGGAGGGGATTCTAGGTGGCCTGTCCCCTCTGGAGCTGGCCCTCTACCCTCTCCCAAGGGAATGCTGTATCTCTTCTCAGTTCCCCTCTCCTGGCCTCTGTGCTCCAAGTGGAGAGTAGAATCAACACAGAATAGTCACGGGGGGCTCAGATGGCTCTTCCGACCTCCACTACCTGCCCTCCAGTGCCATTACAGGGGCCTACTGAGTTGCCTGAGGGAGCTGCACTGGCAGCCCCATGCCCCTCTCTGCCCAGGGTCCATGTGCCACGGTCCTTTAGAGAAGCAGGTTAGTATTAGTAACTGGCTGGGCCCATAGAAGATGAAGCTCAGAAGTGGGAAGGACTAGGACAATCCTGGCCATTCCGCCACACATTGCATTGATCTATGTGGGTCACCAAGATGTCTACCGTGTGTCTAGCACTGAGCAGGAGTGAGGTCAGAAAGGCTCAGAGGACACAGGCACGGTGACCTCGAAGCACAGCAGCATGTTCCAGGAGCAGGGGAGGAGGGCAGTGGTGAGGGTCTGGGGAAGGGCTTCACAGACAAGTCGGTGTGTCAAGTTGGGGGGCGGGGGAAGGTCACAGGGAGCCAGGGCCATCAGATAAGGATTCTGGAAGCACATGTGGGGGTGCCAAACAAGATGCCTTCGACGAGGAGCGACTAGAGAGAAGAAAGAGGCTGGGCCAGCGCACTGCACTGCCAGGTCAACGCCATCCTTAGCACGGGGCCCCAGGCCCATCTTCCAAGGCCTGTCCTGGAACTCTCCTAGCTGCAGTACATCTCTGGGCTCCCACACAGGCCCAGCGCCATGTCAGGCTGCATCACACATGTGCATGGCTCATCCCCTTGGGGACGTTACTCAACAGGAAGAGCAGAAGCCAACACACAGCAGTGGCCGGGAGACTGAATACAGGGAACCTAGGCAGTGGGACCTGCGAGGTCATGTCCACCAGAGGCAGGAAGTGGGTTGGGCCCTTCCCTACCAAGGGTGTCAGGAAAATCATGTGGCTGGCGAGCAGAGGAGGCCCCAAGAGGAACTAAGGGAAGAAAGAAGATGACCACCAGGAGCCAGAGCAACAGTGGATACAACCGACCCAGGCCCGGCCAGCAGCTGATGTTCTGGAGGGTCCTGAGCTCTAGCTCCGGAGGCCAAGCCTGGCAAGGTCACAGCCAGCAGCTCTGTCCACATGCCAGACTGAATGTTGGACAGAGCGGGTTCAAGAGGCAGTTCCAGGAACACAAGCGTGAAACACAAGTGCCCACCAGCAGGGAGGAAGTCACACAAAATACGGAAAAGGAGCAAATGACAGCTTCTTGGAAGACATGAAGAAAGAATCAACAGGACATTCATCATAAGAAAAAAGGGGAAGCTACAAGGCAGCAACAGCAGAGGCCACCGGAGAACAGAGGGGCCCAGCAGACGAAGACAAGTCCTGGAGAAAGGCACATTTAGGGGGCAAAAATGAAGTGAGAAGTTGATCCAACTGGCCAGGGGGAACTTAGCTCCCAGAAAGCAATGTCAGGCCCCACGAGAGAACAGGCACGGAGCTAAGGCCACATAGCGAGGAAAGGCCTAGGCCGGGGACGCCACCGTCAATCATTTCTAGATGCCCACTGGTCAGGCTCTGTCAGAAACCAGGTATGTAGGTCTTTTTTTTTTTGTCAGACAGGGTCTTGCTCTGTCACTCAGGCTGAAGTGCAGTGGTATGATCACAGGTCACTGTACCCTCGGCCTACTGGGTTCAAGAGACACTCCTGCCTCAGCCTCCTGAGTAGCCAAGACTGCAAATGCTACCACAGTCGGCTGATGCCCAGGCTGGTCTCAAACCCCTGGGCTCAGAGTGCTGGGATTATAGGCACAGTAGGTCTGGAAAGGGAGGCCGGGAGCCATGTACGGAAGAAGGGCTGTGGGCAAACTCAGGGCTTCAGCAGCAAGCAGTGACAGCCAGAATGCAAGTTCCACATAGGCAGTAATGTTTTTTTTTTTTTTTTTGA
>NW_007082947.1:19007-19500 GCF_000164805.1 Carlito syrichta
ATCCACTCACCTCAGCCTCCCAAAGGTGCAGGATTACAGGCTGAGCCACTGAGCCCAGCCTGTTGTTTTTTTTTACTGATGTCCCCCCAGTACCTAGCACACAGTAGGCACTCAATCAAGATTTGTTGGATGAGGCCGGGAGTGGGTAGCTCTTGCCTGTAATCCCAGGACTTTGGGAGGCAGAGGTGAGAAGACTGCCTGAGCCCAGGGGTTGAAGACCAGCCTGGGCAACTTGGCAAGACCTCGTCTCTACAATAAATTAAAAAAAAACAAACAAACAACAAAAACTGAGTGTGGTGGTGCACCTGAGGTTCCAGTTACTTGGAAGGCTGAGGTGGATCAATCACCTAAGCCTAGCAGGTCAAGGCTGCAGTGGCTGTAAGCGTGTCACTGCCCTCCAGCCTGGGCAACAGAGTGAAACTCCAACTAAAAAAAAATGTGGCCGGGCTCAGTGGCTCAGCCTGTAATCCCGCGCCTTTGGGAGGCTGAGGTG
>NW_007082947.1:19980-27801 GCF_000164805.1 Carlito syrichta
AAAAAAAAAAAAAAAAAAAAAGTGTTGGATGAATGGATGAATGACAGCCACAAGCACCAGCCACAGGTGGCCAAAGTGGAATCTCTGAAGCATTCTGGGGGCAAAGAACAGAAGCACCTCTGAGGGGGGAGGAGCACGGCAGCATGCTAGGAGAAGCCCAGAAGGGGTGGAAAGAGCAGGCAGTGCCTCAGAGGGGGGGCAGTCTAGACCACTTCTCCCACCACAAATGACCCCCTACACGTGAGGAAAGGGTAGGGCTTGCTCATGACTGGCCAACAAGCCCAGGCAGAGGGGGCCCCCTGGAGAGCAAAGTCCCAAGCCCCCACCCCACAGGTGTTTACAGTCAGCAGAGCCTGTTTGGAGTTCAAACCCTCTACATACCAGCACTGGGAGACACTCCGTCCACCAATGGGTGGGGCAGGGCAGGGCCATCAAAATCTAAAACCAAAACTAACCAAGGAGGCAGAGACCAGACCAGGCCAGGCCAGACCAGACCAGACCAGAAGCTGAGTCTAGGCCAGAACTTATCTCCCTCAGTCTAGCCCCAGCTCCTTTCTTCCAGGCAGGCCAATTTCCACTGAATTTGATATCCTAGACTGTCAAAACCCAACTTCGAAAGGAGGGTGCCATCAAGAACCCCAAAAGGCCCCTTCTCCATGCCCAGGGCAGCCCCTCCCAACTTCAAGCCTCAGGAAAAAAGGAAGGTCATTCCTTCATTCATGCATTCACTAGGACCAGAACGGGAAGACTCTCTCCTAAGGAACAAAGACCCACACCCTGTAAATTCTGACACCTCATGCCACTCCTCCACCCATCTCAAAGCACAGACCTTCTGCATCCACACACAACCAGCACTGAGTGGGCCTGTCTCCCAGTTCTCCCCGATTTCCAGACACTGCCCCCACCCCCGGGTCCCTGCCGGCTCTCAGGACCAGCCCTTCTGCCCAGCTTTCCCGACCAACCCACACAGCCAACAAGGCTATTGGGCAACCGTGACAAGCCCTAACCGGAAGCACCTGCCTATGGGTAAGACCCACCTCACCCCTGCCGGGACCTGGGCGCCCCAAAGGCGAGGGCCACGGACCTTGGCGGGGACATGGGCTCCCACCCGCCGGGGCGCAGCAGGGACTCTCCCCCGAGGCGCACCCAGGGCCCGATCCCCGCCGCCGCCGCCCACGGACGGGGAGTTTTCAGAAGAGTGATGTCACACCTGCCGGCGGGATGGGGAGGTGCGGAGCAGGCCCGCGCGCTGGGGCCCCGGCGCCCCCACCTCAGTCTCCCTCACGCCTTTCCCGGGGCTAAGATGGCAGCGGCGCCGCCGCCCCACCCCCGCACCAAAAGGGCCGATGGCAGGGCCGCCTGCCCCGGACCCCCGACACCCACGAAACCGGCACCCTAGCCAAGTCCGCATGCGCTGCACCCCGGACACTCAGTGGCCCCCTGCAGACCTCGAAGCCCCGACCCCCGCCCACAGTCACGTGAGGCCCGGGCACCCCCACACTTCGGGATTACGTCAGAGTGACGTCACACGCCGGACCCCGGCGAGCTGCGGGCACGGGCTCCGCGCGCGTCCCCGGCGCCCCCTGTCCCCCAGGTCCCTCTTGCTACGGCGCTCACCACTGAAGACCATGGCGGCGGAGGCGCCCATGACGGCGAAAAACGAAGCATACTCGGGACTGCTCTTGGTCTCAGACATGTCTGCGGGTGGGGAAGGGGCGAGCTCTGCGGGCCGAAGCGGGGGCGAGGACTGGTTGGACGCAGCGGGCGGGCGCAAAGAAGAGCGGAGCGGCTGCAACGAAGGCGACCTGGCCCCTTAGCCGCTGCGCTCTAAATACCAGCACCGCAGAACAAAATGGCGGCCGCGGCCGCATCACATGACCTAGACCCCGCCCCCTAGGGGCCGTACCATTTCGAGCCGACAGGGGAGACGCGGCTCCGAGACAACCGTGCGGCCGCTAATCGCCCCCGAACTGTGCTGCTAGTCCACGAATCCCGACCCCAGCTCCCGATTTCCCACACCTCGGCCTCCGCGGGTGCGCCGCCGCGCGCCACCAGCCTCCCAAACCCCGCGGCATTGGACCCGTCCGGCCCCCAGGCTGGGGCGGGGCGAGGGTGCATATTAGCATACAGGGCGGGACTTTAAGGCGCCCCGCCTTCTCTGCGGCTGCGCGGCTCCAACTGGTGTTCGGTTCCTAGCGATGCTCCTCCTTGCGTTCCCGGTGTGGAGCCCCGGGCCCCCCTGCTGTGGCCGGGGTTTTCTCGGCCTTGCCTCAGGGCAGGGCCTGACTCCTCCGGGCCACCGTCTCCCCGGGGTCGCCTCACATCTCCTGGGGCAAGCTAAGGATCTGAGCGGACGCGCCAAAATCCCTAGTGCGGCGCGTCGGCCCCTCTGCCCCAGGCTCCGGAATGGCCTCTAGCCCCCACCTGGGAAATCGCATCTGCGGCCACAGCCCTCTTGTGTCCCCGGGTCACCTCCTTCCACCTGTCCCGTCTCCTCCAGACCCACCATCCACTGATTCGCTTCGTCGTGAAAGGAGCCCTTCCCCCACGTCTGTCTCCCCCCTTTCATCTGGGACCCAAATATTAGTGGTAGTGTCTCTGCCCCCTCGGGAGATAGGCGTGGCTGGTTCAAAGCTCTGTCGGAGCTGCGACCTGTCAAGGCTCAGGGACTTCTGCACGTTCTGGCGTCCATTCCTCCTACCTGTCCCGTGAGCCCAGCAGCAAAGCCACCACCTGCAGGATCACCTTTCTGGAGCAGCGTGGGAGCGAGAGCGGTTCCCCCGGTGCATGCGGCCCGGCCGCGGCTGGCGCTGCCCTGCTGATCCCCGCGTGGCAGTCTCCGGCACCCCAGCGGGCTGCCTTATCGCTGCCTGCCTGCTCTGGCTCCCCGTTGGCCTTTCAGGAGCCCAGGGCAGCTGCCACCAGGCCTGGGCCTCCCTCCAGCCCCAAGCCCTCATTTTGGATCAGAGCTCTCTCCCTGAATGGCCTGGGTACTGGCTTGTCATCTCCATGTAAACAATGGGGTCACCTTCTCCTGCCCGGCCCTCCACAGCAGGAACCTCCCTCAGGCCCCTTCCCCCTTGGCTAGGCAAGGTCTGCCACTCCTTGAACTTGCAGCCCATGAAAGTGCCCAAGTCGGTCTTGTTTCAAAAGAGAGGAGGCAACAGAAATGGCCGAAGGCCTTCCTCCACCTCCATCTTTCTTGCCTGCCTGACTCTAGTTTCTGAAAAGAGGACTCTTCACTGTCTCCACCTCCTCACCTGCCCTTCCCTCCCCAGCTCCTCACCCTTGTCAAGGTCACTGGTGGCCGCCATTTCTCTAAGCCGAGGGACATTTGTCAGGCTGTCTGAATGGACATCTGTGCTGCCGAGGCCTGCTGCCCCCTTCCCCATGCCCTCCCCTCTCTCTTCTGCCGACTTCCCAAAGCTCAGATGTCCTCATTCTTCCTGGAGTCACAGGGCAGGCTCAGGCCTCGTCACCTCCGCTTTGCTGCAGATCCTGGGTGTTCCCAGGGCTGCCCCCAGCTCTGCTCTTCCCCTGGGGGATCCTGCCCTTCCCGTGGCTTTACCCTCCATCATACACCATGCTGTCCTTCGCCTGCACCTTACCAGCCCTAACCTCTGAGGGGAACACCCAGTGCCTGCCCCCATAACTGTAGACACTTGGAGCCAGGGAAGCCCAGGCAAGGGAGGTGGTACTGGCTAGAGGGCCAGGAGGCTGCATGCAGGGGAAGAATTTAAACTGAGGAAAGGAGAGACAGCTGGGCACAGTGGCTCATGCCTATAACCCCAGCGGTGGAGGCCCATGCAAGAGGATGGCTTGAGGCCAGGAGTTCGAGACCAACTTGGGCAACATTGCGAAACCCTGTCTCAAAAAAAAAAAAAGGCAAAAAGGTGCAGGGTGGACAAAGTGCACCTAATCACCCTGTGGCTGAATGCCCCAAGACTGGGAAGCGGGGGAGACTGTTCCCTCCACAGGATCAAGGAGTGGGTCAGCTGTGCTCACTGGCTTCTTACCGAAACTTCGTTTTCTGCCTAATCTCTGATGTGAGAGGTCACACCGGGTCTTCAGTGGGGGTCCTGACAACTCTCAAGCCAGCATGTCTCAAGCTGAGCTCGCTCCTCCCTCATCACCACTGGCTACCACTCATTTATTTCCATTTCAGCACAGGGCACGCCCAGCAGACTGTCACCCACTGCTCCCTCTCTTTTTTTTTTTTTTTGAGTTGGAGTCTCACTCTGTTTTCCAGGCTGGAGTGCAGTGGCACACTCATGGTCACCCCAGCCTTAACCTGCTAGGCTCTGGCAATCCTTCCACCTCAGCCTTCCAAGTAACTAGAACTACAGGCACGCACTACCATGCCCCACTAAGTTTTTGATTTATTGTAGAGACAGGTCTCACCAAGTTGCCTGGGCTGGTCTCAAACTGGCAGGCTCAGGCAATCCACTTGCTTTGGACTTCCAGAGTGCTGGATTACAGGCTGAGTCACCGAGCCTGACCTGCTCCCTCCCTCTTAATTACTCACCAGTCCCGAGATTCTGGCCCTCCACCTCTCAGCTCTAGAGGTGCTGCCCGCTGCCTGGACTGGGTCTTCTCACTACCCCCACCTGGATCACCTGTCTAGTCTCACCTCCCCACTCCTAGCCAATCCATCCTTCATCCTAAAGCCACAGGATCTTTCTAACGGGCACATCACATCCTGGAATCCTTCAGCCTTGCCACTCCTGTCAGGTCCCCACGTGTCAGTCTCCACCATCTCTCTTCCTCTCTTCCTCACTTAGGGGATGTGCCTCAGGATTTAGAACACCACCTCCTCCAGAAAGCCCTCCTGCTCTCCCTTCTCTCCCCTCCTTCCTCCTCCAGCCCTCACAGGGTGCCCCTCTTGCATGCCATCGTTTCTTTTTTCCACTCACTGCCTCCCTCCCCCAGGGACACTGTGCCTCTTGTTCTGTGTCTCTGAGCCCCCGTAGGGTGACTGGCACACACAGCTAACATTTACTAGCTCCAAGTGGGCCAGGCCCTGGCCTGGGCGTGCTATGGGGGTCCTCACATCTCACTCTCACCATTATGCTCCTTTCCCGGACAAGGATGTCAGCTTAGGAGGGTTGGGAGCTGCCTGGGTCAGCTGGCTGGTGGTTGCAAGTGGCAGAACTGAAACCCAAGTTCCAGGGCCTGGGCCTGCCTCTGCAAGCAGCTGCTACTCAGCAGAAGGACCTGGAAAGGACCCAGGTCTCCCTCCTGTTGGTCTCCCAGCACTGGATGGGGCTCTAAGGTGGAGTGGCTCCAGGGTGGGACAGGGGCCATGGCAGGGGTGACAGGGACACATATCTCTTCTCCCTCACAGCCACTTCCCCATGGTGTAAGATCACAGGTCACGAGCCCCTGGCCTGTCACTGCTCCAGCGGGCGGGGATTTCCAGGAACCCAGGGAGAGGCTTTGGAAACTCTGGTCAGAGACAGGCAGGGTGGGCTTCTGAGAGAGACCCAGGGGAGGTGGGGGTGAGGGAGACCAGGACTGAAGCCCCACGTGGCTTTTCTCAGCCACCAAAGGATGAAGGGAGACAGGAGACGCTGGCAGCCTCATCTGCTGCAGATGACAGAGCATCCCGGCGGGCACCTTCTCCTTGAGACAGGCCCAGTCGCCGTAAAGACACTGAGAGGGGACGTAACGCTGAGATAGCACCCTGCGTGCTCTAGACCTGGTTAGACAGGAGCAGGCAAGGCAGAAATGGAACAAGAACCCAGTTGCACTATTGGGAAGGGTTATGACAGAAGGCGCTTTTTTTTCTTTTCTTTTCTTCTTCTTCTTCTTATTTTAGAGCAGGAGTGTAATAGGATAGAGTAGCTCCCAAGTGGGAGGGGGCCCGAAAGAGAGTTGCCCTTATTTTCTTTTAATTAAAAGTTAAGGCTTAGACAGGACACAAGGAACATTTTTCTTTTGAGTTGGAGCCTACTGCCCAGGCTGGAGTGCAGTGGCACACTCATGGCCACCACAGCCTTGACCTGCTGGGCTCAGGTAATACTTTTACCTAAGCTTTAGCTGAGGTGATACTTCTTCCTCAGCTTCTGCTTCAGCTGGAACTACAGGCATGCACCACCACACCCAGCTATAATTTTTTGACTTATTGCAGAGATCAGGTCTTGCCATGTTGCTCAGGCTGGTCTCAAACCCCTGAGCTCAGGCAAGCCTCTCACCTCGGCCTCCCAGAGAGCCGGGATTACAGGCATGAGCCACCACACCCGGCTGGATACAAGGAACTTTTAAAAATAATAAATATGTAATAGGTAAATACAATGTGGTACAAGTAGGACCCAACACCCACCACTGCCTTTTGGTGCCAGGAGGCTCCCGGGCACAGTCGGGGGCAGCAAGGGGACACCGGGAAGTCCTCCCGCCGCTTCCACTGGACGTCAGGCACTGAGAAGGTGAGAGATCAGAGGTGGACGACTGGAATGACCCCCGGACAGGGCAGTTCTCCTTCTCGCTCTTTGAGGGTTGATGCAAAAGGACCTGATTGGTTCTGTTGGATGACAGAGAAGGTGAGCAGGAGCCAGCGGCCCTGGCCACCAGGGGGCAGTATGCAGCATTCTCCCTCACAGCGGGCAGGAGGATCCTGCCGGCTCACGGGAAACCTGTGCCTGCAGGTTCTCAGAAAGGGTGTGGGACAAGTCCTCAACCCTGGATGGCCGAAAGGACTCCTCGTCTGCCTGGACCCCACATCTGGTCAGGGAGTACACCCTGAAGGCCAGTACGACTGTGTCACACTCCACCTGTCAGAGTCCACAACTCCAGGCCCTGTCTGAGACCCAAATCCATTCATTGGGCTTTCAGTGAGCACCTACTCAGTGCCATGCATTGAGTGAGACTCTGGGGATACAAGATAGCCTCTCCCCTCAGAGTTGGCAGCCCACCAGGGAGCAATGTCCCCAGTGGGTACAAAGAAAAGAGGGGCTAAGGCTGGCTGAGAGGATTCCCAGAAGAGGTGATCTCTGAATTAGAACTTAAAAGATGAAGAGGGTTTGGAGCAGCTTGTATTGAAATAAGTCCAGACCTTCCAGCCGTGGATCGGAGCAACTGTTTTGAGACTTGAAGCAGACGGCCCTTTCTTGGGGAATGATCCCCAAGAAGCGACTGAATGGCAGACTGCAGGGCAGAGGAGAGCACACAGGGCCGCCTCTGGAAACACGGGCTGGACTACCAACAGGGCTTCCCTGGGAAGGGTCTCAGGGCCTGGGGGGTCTGGGAGGCCAGTCGGAGAGGAAGGTTTCCCACCAAGAACATTCCTGGGCTGTGTTAATTTTCCACTAGGAGCACATTTCCCTTTTTCAAAAAGGACTGGGAGGACTGACAGCGACCACTTAATGGAGACAAGGTTTCCTCTGGAGGTGGTGAAAATGTGGAACTAAATAGAGGTGGTGGCTGCCCAACATTGTGAACGCAATAAGTGCCACTGAGTTGTTCACTTGAAAACAACTAATTGGCTGGGTTCGGTGACTTAGCCTGTAATCCCAGCACTTTGGGAGGCCACGGTGAGTGGATTATCTGAGCCTGTGGGTTTGAGACCCGCCTGGGCAACTTGGTGAGACCTCATCTCTACAATAAATCAAAAATTAACTGGGGGCATGGTAGTGTATGCCTGTAGTTCCGGCAACTTGGAAGGCTGAGGCGGGAGGATCACCAGAGCGCCCAGCAGGTCGACACTGGGGCCGAGCCCGGTCCTTCCTCTCTCCCCTCTTTCCTTCCCTCCTGACGCCTGACTAGGTGGGTGTGGCTGGTGGAAGGATCGCCTGAGCCCAGCAGGTCAATGCTGGCGTGGTTTTG
>NW_007082947.1:27821-40615 GCF_000164805.1 Carlito syrichta
CAAGAGAGAGAGAGAGAGAGAGAGAGAGAGACACACACACACACACACACACACACACACACACACACACACACACACACCTGGCTTCAAGCAAAACAAAGTGGCTCAATGTCTGTAATCCCAGCACTTTGGGAGAGAGAGGCAAGAAGATTGCCTGAGCCCAGAGGTTCGAGACCAGCCTGAGCAACTTGGTGAGACCTCAACTCTACAATAAATAAATTAGCTGGGTGTGTTGGCACGCACCCGTAGTTCCAGCTACTTGTAAGGCTGAAGCAGAAGGATCGGTCGCCTGAACCCAGCAAGAGGAGACTGGTGGCTGTGAGCATGCCACTGCACTCCAGCCTGGGTGAATGCTGGGATTACAGGCGTGAGTCACCACACCCTGCTCTCTGTGTGACCCTTGATTTTAACAATGATGCCGGGTGTGGTGGCTCAAGCCTGTAATCCCAGCACTTTGGGAGACTGAGGCGAGAGGACTGCCTGTGCCCAGGGGTTCGAGACCAGCCTGGGCAACTTGGCGAGACCTCATCTCTACAATAATTCAAATAATTAGTCAGGTATGGTACCGCATGCCTATAGTTCCATAGGCACTTGGAAGGCTGAGACAGAAGGATTGCCTGAGTCCAGCAGGTCGAGGTTGCGGTGGCCATGAGCATGCCACTGCACTCCAGTCTGGGCAACAGAGTGAGACTCAGACTCAAAAAACACAAACAAACAAACAAACAAAATCAACGACTCCTGGCGGAGGCTCCTCTCCATTCCTCAAACATTTGCTGAGCATGACCATTCTCATAACAGGTGCTATGAATGAAAGGAAACAAGACAGATCAGAGAATCACAGGGTTGGCACTGAGTGACAGCAGCAAGTGCAGCAGTCTGTCTCCTATGAAGACACACTTCTCACAGAGACTGTGATGACTATGCAGTCTTTCCAGCTGCACTGGAGTCACTGATTCTCTCTAGAGATTCCCTCTCCTTCTCCAGTGTTCTCGTGATCACCACACCACACCTTTCCTGTCAAGTAGCTCACAATGATGTTGTTCTATCAGTTCTCATTAATTTTATTTAGAACTCATCACCGATTAAACATCACGAATTCACTTATTTTCACTTCTTCAAAGTTGGATTTTGCTGCAAATCCATGCATTTGCTTACTACGCATCAGATAATTTTATTATACTTCTTCAGATGCTCCAAAGCACCAGTCCAGCAAACAATTTTTCAAATCTAATAACCACCCTTCACAAAAACTAAAAAGCCAAATTATTCTGGCAACTCTTTTTTTCAGTTTTGAGTTCATCAGCGTTTGACGTAGCGTGTCCTTTGACAGTGCACATCGGTACAACAGCGCAGAGAGGTCTGCTCCTGTTCCTTCACATGAAGGCAGGAGCAGAGGGGCCAGGCACTTGGGCCATAGCATCGCAGTATGAGATCAGACCTGCAGGACCCTCCTGCTGGGAGTGCTTCGCTGTGGACAGACAGCTTTCACTCGTGCAACTAACTTAGTAGTCAGGTAACACTTGTGGACACAGCAATCTGCAGTGGAAGGTTTCATCAGGTGGTGTCTCTGTGTCTGTCACAGGTCACGTGTCCACATGACAATGTGTCCACTGGCTTTGTTTCCTTGGTCCCAAGCACAGTGTCAACAAATCCCACAGAGTTTGGTAAAACGAATCAGTCTTCGAAAGTGTGAGGCATTTTGTTTTTAGTAATGAATCACGTGACATTGTACCTAACTTCTCTAGCCCAATATGACACTAATATGATGATCATTAAAAAAACTCTTTATACCAGATTATTATTTTTTTAATCCACACACTTTTCTACTTAACACAGATGTTATAGGGTAAAGTGACTGTGAGGCTTGCTTGGCACTCCTTCTTCATTTGGTAATTTCTTCATGCAAACAAGACATTTAGGCAAAGGAAGAGAACCACCAAGAATCCAGATTTGAGGCAGTTGCTGTACTGCCTAACTAGTGGCAGTTTTTTTTTTTTTTTTGATCAGTGTTAGTCTTGTAAGTTCACCGACGTTCTGGATTTAGTTAATGTGAAAAAAGTTAATACAAACATTAAATCTATTCCCGAACAGTGAAAAAATTGGGTAATTTGAACAGGGCCTGTGGTTTCGTTAATAGCAATGTACCAGTGTTAACTTTTTTGTTATTAACATTAGGGGAAGGTGAGAATACATGAAAACTGTACCATCTCTGCAACTCTTTTGTAAATAGAAAAATACCTCAAAATAAAAAGGTACAAAGACTAAATTACTAAATATAAAATACTTAAGGAGACTGCAGAGGTTTTATGGGTTCAGAAAATGGATACAACAAATTTGAAGGCCTTCTGACCAGAATGTTCTAAAACAAACTGCACTGAAAAAGTAAAAACAAAATCAAAAACCTAAGCACATAGCTTACAAAAATAGGGAGAAAAACCCAAATACTTTGGTTCAATAATTAAAACAAAAAAATTCATAAAATACAAATGACTGACCATCATATTATACATTATTTTTAGAAAATTGATTTTCTGTAGTCCTAAAGGCATACAGTCTGCTTTAACGAATTCATTTAACTACTGTTTTATTTTTAATTTTTTTTGAGTTGGAGTCTCACTCTGTTGCCCAGACTGGAGTGCAGTGGCTGCTCCCAGCCACCGCAGCCTCGACCTGCTGGGCTCCGGCAATCCTTCTGCCTCAGTCTTTCGAGCAGCTGGAACTACAGGCACCGCGCTACCACACCTGGCTAATTTTTTGATTTATTGTAGAGATGAGGTCTTGCGGCCCAGGCAGGTCGCGAATTAACTACTGTTTTAAATTAGATTCAATTTTTTTTGTTTTAAAAATAAACATATTTCAGCACAAAGTGGTCTAATTAAAAATAGGCTGGGCTTGGTGGCTCAGCCTGTAATCCCAGCACTTTGGGAAGCCAAGGTGAGTGGATTGCCTGAGTCCGTGGGTTCGAGACTAGACCGGGCAACTTGGCGAGACCTAATCTCTACAATAAATCAAAAATTAGTTGGGTGTGGTAGCACGCACCTATAGTTCCGGCTACTTGGAAGGCTGAGGTGGAAGAATCGCTAGAGCCCAATGGGTCGATGCTAGGGTGGCTGTGAGTGTGCTACTGCACTCTAGCCTGGGCGACGAAGTGAGACTTCAACTCAAAAAAGTAAAAAATAAATAAATGTTTAAACATTTCTTTAAAAATTGACTATGTAGCTGGGCTCAGTGGCTCAGTCTGTAATCCCGTGCCTTGGGAGGCTGAGGTGAGTGGATTGCCTGAGCCTGCAGGTTCGAGACCCGCCTGGGCAACTTGGTGAGACCTCATCTCTACAATAAATCAAAAATTAGCCAGGCGTGGTAGCGCACGCTTGCAGTTCCAGCTACTTGGAAGGCTGAGGCGGAAGGATCGCCGGAGCCCAGCAGGTCGAGGCTGTGGTGGCCGAAGTGGCCACTGCACTCCAGTCTGGGCGACAGAGTGAGACTCCAATTAAAAAAAAAAAAAAAATTGACTATGTAATTCCATCATGTTTTGGTGTATTTTTAACATCAAAAGCTAATAAATAATAAAAAAAGAAATAATAGAGAACATTAACAAAATAAATTATGTTCTATTTGATATTACCTAGTGTCAGATAATAAGGACAATGACCAAAAAAACTGGCCGGGTGCAGTGGCTCATGCCTATAATCCCAGGACTTTGGGAAGTGGAGGCGAGAGGGTTGCCTGAGCCCAGGGGCTCAAGACCAGCCTGGGCATCTTGTAGAGACCTCGTCTCTACAATAAATCAAAAAAATTAGCCAGCTGTGGTGGCATGTGCCTGTAGTTCCAATTACTTGGGAGGCTGAGGCAGAAGAATTGCTTGAGCCCAGGAGGTCAAGACTGTTGTGGCTGTGAGCATGCAACTGCAACTCTAGCCTGGGCAATAGTGATACCCCAACTCGGAAAAAAAAAAAAAGAATAAAAAACTAAAGATAATAATCACACACACCTTCTAGGTTAGTAGAAAAGTTAGGAAAAGAAATTTAAAGAAACTGAGTATTCTGCACGCACATACAAAACTAAGAACTTCACTCATGATGTAGAAATCATGACTAAACAGCAACTGATCTTCCTGGTCTGGATCTTCCGGAAGGCCCAGGTGGGGACCTTTGGGGCAGCCACACAGAACTTGAACTCACTCGCCAGAAAAATAACCACCCAGTTCCAGAAGTTTGCAGAGGGAGCACCAAAAACAGTATTCGAGCATAACTTCATCTGCTCCCGGAAGGCTCCATCTGAAAGAGGTGTGGCACGTCCTAGTGGTAACGTGTGGGTAAGCACAGCCGTGGCGGTGACCTCCTGCCTCTGCTTGGCTGCAGGCCTGCAGGCCCCTCTGGCTGAAGAGACCAGACTTGGACCCTAGAGGTGATGCAACAAGACTGTGTTTAATGAACACTGAAGTTATGGTACAAATGAGGGTGGTGGGGGCTCAGAGAAGGGCGGGGAGGGCTGCAATGGTCTAAGAAGTAGGTGGTGAGACCCCTCCCAGCACATCCCCTCAAGAGGGACTCACATGATCTCCCTGGGAGCCTCTCAATAGCCTCATGAAGAGGAAAAGAGGGCAGGATAACTAGGCTCCATTTCACAGTTGGGGAAACTGAGTTACAGTTTGCTGGCTTGTCCAAAGCCACACAGGGTTCTTGATTCTTCCTCCTGCACCACTGTGGCCCTGTTCAGAGCCAACATGAGAACATGGACAGGGGAGGTCAAACCCCTACAGGAAGAGCAAGCAATGAAGATGGGCAGCAGCACAGTGCTGGGGGAGAAGTATGGGCTGTGTCTGTGAGCCAGGCCTCCACGGTGGGCCCAACACAATCACTTGGGCCTCTGCTTTACCCCTCTTCCCTCCATGGTGCCCAGGCCCTCAGGACCAGCTCAAGGAGGTCACAGGGCATGGGGGGGTCATAGTGCAGGGGCTGCTCCTTGCAGAGTCCTCCCTTGGCACCTACCATGCATCTGGCCAGCTCTCCAAAGGCTGAAAAAGGAGAGGCGGTGGCCCAGAAAACCCTGACCTGTGGTCAGCCACAATGCCACGAGAGGGACAGAGGGAGGACATGCATCCACACAGGATGACCAAGGAGGTACTGTGTGGGTAGGGCCTGGGAGGGTTCAGGGCCTGATGAGGGAAGGAACTGGGGCCAGAGTGAGATGAGCATGCCATACTGAGGGGCCTGGATATGACTCTGGGCCTTGGGTCACTGCAGTGACAGAGGTGAAATGGGTGGCAGCAGGGGGTTCAAGGAGTCCACAGGGCTGGAGAGGAGGAGAGCTGAGAAGCCCCCATGGGTCTGGGCTTCTCTGGGCAGACCCCTGGGCATGGAGCTGGCTGTTTGGGTGGGTCAGATGGCTCTCCAGTGCCACCTCTTCAGATGTGACCACGCAGCGTGGCCCAGTAAAAAGCTTCAGGCTCTGTGGAAACACAAGGACACATCACACACCCTCCAGCCCCATCCATGGGCCCTTGGCCCTCCCTGGGGGGCAGAGGAGGTAGAGCCCAGCATGAATCCCACCCTCCCCTCTCCTACCCTGCAGCAGCAGGCATAGCTCCAGGGGAGTCACAGAGAGGCCAAGAGGAGGCACTGTTGGGGGAGGCAGCTGGAGACCCAGGCAGGGGGCTGGGTCAGTGGCCCAGGCAGATGCTCACAGGGCAGGGAGTGGGATCCTGCCAAGGAGCAGATTCAAGGGCATCGGTCTCAGACCAAAGCACCACAGGCGTGAGTTGCCAGCCAGGCTACAGGGCCTTGCTCTGGAGAAGAGCGATGCTATGCAGCCCCAGCAGGGGGCACCGCAAACACACCACTCTAGGCAGCGGGTTACTTCTGCCTTTCCAGCCTCCAGGGACTAAGCTCTCTTGTGGAGGTGGCTCAAGGGCTGCAAGCCGTAGCCCCCATGCCCCAAGGCCTCTGACTCAGGACACCTCCACCACGCCAGCCAGGGCCCTAGGTTGGGAGGAAGGTGCCTCCTATGCGGGCACTGGGGAGAGGGGGTGCACAGCAGCCCTCAGGGAGCCTGAGTTGAGTCCAGAGTAGAGGCAGCAGCCGGTCCAAGCAGTGTCAACTCAGCTGTGAGGCCTCTACTGCCTCCAACCCTGTCCACCACATGGGGGTCACATTCACTCTTTGCTCCCTGAGGAGGCAGCTGGGCCTCCGTTCCACCCCCTACAGCAGCGGCTTAATCACCTTAATGGCTGTGGTGCCACTGTCACTGGGTATCAGGGTCTTGGAAGCCCCAGGCCTCAATGGCCGCGATAAGGAAGTTCTCAGAGCAGAGGGGCCGGTTGTTGAAAGTGTCGCAGTGTCCTGTGCGGCCCCGGTTCAGGTCCCCGTCGATGTAAAGGGCCTGGCCACCGCCTCCTCCTGTGGGATGCTCAGGTCAGCAATTGTACCTCTGCCCAACAGCAGGCATTACTCTTGGGGGATGTCCCACAAGCAACATCCAGGCTCCTGGTGCTCAATGCCTCCCCACCTGCACAGGGCAAGTCTCAGCTGTCCTTGTCCACCCAGAGTCCTCTCTGAAACCACACTTACCTTTGATCCTCCAAAGCCCCCAGGCCTGGCCATCTGAGCTGGACTCTGCTGCCCAGCCTGTTTCTCCTGCCACTCATGCCCAGTCCACCTCAACAACCCAGGTCTCTCCCTCTGCCATCATGGGGTTCGAGTGAACACCTGCTGCTGGGTCAAGGGCTGGGCACAAGGGCTTCTGCTGCCCAGAACCCCATCCCCTCCTCCCAGGGCAGGCAGGGCTCCATCAGGTGGAAGGAGTGGCACCCACCGATGATGAGGCAGTCGTTGCCACCTGCCATGAACATAGACTCGGTCTTGGAGGGTAAGTTGAAGTGCCGAGTAGCTAGGAATGGCGAGAGGCGGTCCGCAGGGTCCGAGGAGGCAGAGTGGCTGAGTGAGGAGAAGGTGGTGGTGGTGGTCTCCGGAGACACAAGGGACGTTGACTTGGTCAGCTCCGGATGCTTGATGACCACCCACTCGTAGCGCTGCACCTCAGGCTGCAGCTGGGGTGGAAAGGCAGGGTCAGAAATGCACAGGCACCCAATAGGCCTCCCTATCCCTAGAGCCATGGCCCATTTTCAACCCTGAATGTTCATCCAGAGCCTTCGGTGGGCAAGGCCTGAGCCAGGGGCTAGGGAGGTGGTGCCACAGGCAGAGAAGGCCCACCCTCAAGGAAAGTTAGGTCTAGTGATTAAACCCAGAAGCAGCGGGGAGTTTATCCTGCAGGGTAACCGCCATGATGAAAATAAAACAGGGTCCCACGAGCAGAGTGGCCAGGGAGCTGCCCCAAGTAGGCTGTGGCTGCTGGGCCCACAGGGAGCCCTGCACTCAGTCCCACTCACCCTAAACACAAAGCATTCTCCAGTCCCAAAGAAGCTCAATTTGCCTCCAGACTTATTTCTCTCACTCCAGTCTGTTGATAGATAAGCTCCACATACCTAGGGAGAGAGGTCAGGTAAAGCTGTATCCTGCCAGCCCCAGGAACGCCTGCTTGTTCCAGCCTGAGGAGGGGCCTGTCACAGTCAGAGCTGGAGCAGTGTGGAAAAAGGAAGGTTTGGGATGGGTGCAACCCCTCTCACCAGGGCCTGGGGCTGGCAGTGAGGGTGGGTGGTCGATCCTGGGATATTCTTGCCTTCCTCTGCAGCCCTCAAGCATGTGACTAGCCCCATGTACTAGCCATCACACTCTGACTTTGGCCAGCCCAGGCAGCCACAGGCCCCCCAGAGCCTATCAGAGGCCAGGCCCCCGGCTCTTCTGGTCCCTCCTCACCTCCTTCTGAGTGGTCTTGATGAGCAGGAGGGTGGGCTCATGTCCTTCACACTGGAAGTAGAACCTGGGACAGAGACCATGCGTGTCAGCCGCCCCCTGCACACCCTTCCCTGCTGCCTCCTGACAGCCTCCACTGGCCCTCAACCTGGGCTGTCTGGAGGTGGGGAGGTCTGGGAACTGTGTTTCCTTCTCTCCAGGGACAAGACAGCATCTTTGCCTGGGTGCTCTTCTTGCCTGGCCCCCTTGGCTGTCCTGGGACTGTCTGCCTTGTAGGATTGAAGGAGAGGCCTCAGAGCAGGCGTCCCCCTCCCCAGGACACAGCCAAGCACCAAATGCTACAGGGAAGCAGGAACCAGAGGAACAAGTCCCCGTGGTAGGAAGGCTGGGCACATCCCTGGGAGCCCAGACATGTGGGGAGCTGGGGAGGCCCAAGGCTCCAATGTGGCACCCAGAGCTTGGCTGGTGTCCCTGGTGGGGCTGGAAGTAGCAGCTCTAGCTGTGCCAAAATGCCCGTGGTGGTGTGGATTGTGCCTGGGTGGAGGCTGGGCTAGCTCTGCCTGCATCACCTCTGCCAGGTCACCTTCGGCCCAAGCCTGAGCATCCAAAGCCACCTGCCATCTCAGGCTCGAGGGGAACCATGCCAGCTGTACCTGGGCCACCGTGATGGCCAGTGTGCCCAGGGTCCCCTGCCGGAAGCCAGGGCCTATTGCCCGTGTGCTCCTCTCCCCAACAATTCTGTGAGCTCCTGAGACAGGAATCCTACCTCTTGTGTCTTGATGATGGGCCCTGGGCTGTGGCATGCCTGGCAATGATCCCCAACGTCTAGGAATGACAAATACTCAGAAAAAGGGACCCTGGTTCTCACGCACCAAACAAAGAGGCAGGGTCTCAGCGGGTACCCAAGGCCTGTTTCTAGTCACCACAGCAGGATGCAAAGCCAGGCAGACCCACAGACCACCCCACACCTTGGTACCAGTACACCCTGTCCCCGCCTCCTGGGGCATTACCTGGCCAGGCTGTACCCATGCTGCAGTGAGGAGAACAGCAGGAGGGGTTGGCAGAGGGCGAACCGCTCAGGGACCCAGGACCAGATGTCTCTCATCTCCTTCACGCTGACGATCTCTGAGTGGAAGTTCTCTGCATGGACGGCCAAGTGCACAAACTGCCTGGGGAAACAGGGGAGGGGTCAGCTCCTGAGGCATCCAGGGCCGTGGCCGAGTTCCCACCCAAGAGGTATGCCCCAGAGCCTCTCCTTGGAACTAAGCCCAGGGGAACGTCTCACCCAGTCAGGTTAGAGCCCAGTTCCAGGTAAAGACAGGAAGGTTTCCAGGGGCCCCGCCACCCCCCTGTACAGAGGGGAGAGTGCCAGCCTGGTTGGGGACAAAAGCACCTTTTATCTAAGAAATCAGGACAGAGTGTGACTCTGCTCTGGCAAGACAAGGCTTCAGGGTGAGCCAAGCACTGGCAGACACCACAACTGAGGCAGGCAGATGGAGAGAGACAGACAGACAGCGCCTGAACATCAGTCAGGCTGAGGCAGCACTGCTGAAGCTGGACTGGGGGAGCCAGCCAGGTCCTAAAACAGAGCAAGCAGCCAGCCCAGAGACAGCCCAGCAGAAAGACAGAAGCCAGCGTGGAGATGTGCGCTCAGACCTACCTCTTAGAAAGTGAAACACTGAAAAACAGGAGGAAGCAACGGACATGGAGAAGAAAAATAAAACAGACAAAGAGAGGTTAGTAGCGAGTACCAGTCCCCAGACAGCCTTCCTCTGGCTCAGCAGAAAGAGGATGCCATGCCAACAGGCCACATCATAGCACCATCACAGTGCCAGCTGCCAGTCTCAGGACACCATGACCCTTCCCAATGCTGCTGCTCAGGGGCTTGCTCAGGGCAGAAGATCACCTCCAGCAGCCAAGAGAACGTCCAGCCATGGAGCCCAGAGCTGGAGGGGCAAAGCAGGGGGTACCCTGAAATGGCCCTTGGGAGGCAGGCTTGGTCCCCGTGGGAACTTCTGACCCATTGGCATCGGCGTCCATCTCAGCTATGGGCCTTTGTCCCTGAGGACAGGCTCCAATGCCCTTTGCCTGTGGCTATAACAGGAAGGCTCTTCCTATTTTCCAGGTCTTTCTACTCACACATAGATGGCTGGATGGATAGTGGGCAGGCAGGTGGCCAGAGGCAGGCCTCGGGACCAGCAAAATAACCTCATGCCCCAGGATGCATCCCACCAAAGACTCCACTCTGGGGCCCTTGCAGTCAGGCCTGCCTACCTCTTCTGCTTGACGGTGATGCCCTTCTGCTTTAGGGCCTTCTCGTTGGCCATCTGCAGGAGCTGGATCTCCTTGCGGGAAAAGAGGCGGATGGCAAACGCTTTCTCTAGCAGCTTCTCAGGAGACACTGTCTTGGCAATGTCCTTGACAAACATGCGGATGTCCTGCTTCACATTGTCGGACTCAGGGGGCTGTCCTGCCCTCACTTTGTGGAAAAACTTGAGGATGGCCAGCGCCACGCGGTACAGCACCTTGTAGCCCTCCACCAGGAAGACATCGAAGACCCGGGCGAAGTAACTGAGGGGCAACTCCCCAAACAGCCAGCGCTGCCAGTCTGCATAGACCTGCAGGACGTCCTCCGACACAGCTACCATCAGCTTGTGGGCCGCCTGGCAGTACTTGTTCACCAAGTCCCCAAACGTCATGCAGGAAGACTCGAAGGCCAGGAAGCTCTGGTCAATCAGCTTCTTGCTGGGGTCATTGCAGGCCAGGATGCGACAGGCCTTCTCAAAGCACTCGGCCTCATCAATGCTGTAGTGTAGCAGCAGGGCCACCACAGCTGGCAGGGCAGGGCAGAAGGAGATGTCAGGGAACTGGTTGGCAATGCACAGGAGGATCTTGCGCACAGCGCCCTCGCCCCGTGCATTCAGGCAGTAGCTGGGCACCTGCGTGTTGTCTACAAACTCGGGCAGGGGCAGGCTGCTGCTGCTGTGCTTGCCCACAATCTTGCTCACGATGTCACTGTACACGCTGGCATCTGGCGTGACTGTGCGGCAGGGGATGTCCCGGATCAGGCGCTGGTACACCTTTCCCCGCAGTGCGTGGCTGTGGGCCCAGTATCCCTGGCGTGCCAGCTGCTTCAGCTCCTGCAGGTCAGTGCAGCTCAGTTCCTTGGGCCCCAGGTCCTGGATGGTGGCATCCATCTTGTCTCTGTCCACAAAGCAGTTGTATCCTGGGGAGTCCATGGTGCCTGCTATGCCCGGAAGGGTCTCAGATTGCCAGGGGGAAGCAAAGAGCAGCTAAATCCTCCAGCCTCCTCTCTGATGGTTTTCTGCTAGCCTGTCTGCCATCTCACACCCTGTAGGATTTAAAAGTTCATTTTTAGCATTTGTGTTTAAAAGTTCTTTTTTTTTCTGAGTTGTAGTCTCACTCCGTCGCCCAGGCTGGAGTACAGTTGCATGCTCACAACCACCCCAGTATCGACCTGCTGGGCTCCGGCAATCCTTCCGCCTCAGCCTTCCAAGTAGCTGGAACTATAGGCACATGCTACCATGCCTGGCTAATTTTTGATTTATTGTAGAGACAAGGTCTCTCCAAGTTGCCCAGGCTGGTCTCGAACCCTCAGGCTCAGGCAATCCACTCACCTCGGCCTCCCAAAGTGCTGGGATTACAGGCTGAGCTATGGAGCCCAGCCTAAAAGTTCATGTTTTAAAGAACATATATTTGTTTTAAATAGAGATGAGGTTTCACTATGTTGCCCAGGCTGGTCTTGAACTCCTGGTTGCAAATGATCCTCCCACTTCAGTCTTTCAAAGTGCTGGGATTACAGGCATGAGCCACTGTGTTTGGCTCAGACATGCCTTTTGTTTCAATCTCTCTGTAAATATCAGAAGGGCTTCCATTAGACTGGGCAACTCACTTGGGTCCCCTCGCACTCTGGGAGCTTTTCTGTTCTCTCAATAAATCAAGCTTTCTCAAAAAAAAAAAAAAGATAAGTGACTGTCCTGAGAAGCCAGTATAAACTCTGGAGTAGTTCTTCTTTTCACAGAGCTTATGAAGTAACTGGCATAGGTCACATAGGTTCTCAGTAATGAGAGACTAGAGAGTGTTCCCAGGACTTACAGAGCCTGACCCACTGAAAACCACTCTCTGCTCGGGAGTGGTCCTCCCCAGGGTCCAAAATGCCACCCATCAAGATGCCAATGAATAAAGAGTTGTTTCATTTCTCTGAAGCTTCAGGCCTTCAACCAGCCGTGGGTTGTAAGGAAAACACACACCTACTCGATCCCACCGTGCCCAGGTTGGAATTGTGAGCCAGATCTTCACTCTCTAAAACAGCCAGCTTGAAAGCTATTTCAGGCAGGTAACTCCATAGGAGAATCCCTGGAGGAGAGCAGACGTTTTTGCAGAGGGAGAACTGGGAAATAAATGGGCGGCATCCCAGCTTCAAAATTAGACCCTTCTGGGTCCAAGTAAGCCAAGAAATATTCGAGAAAGTGGTGTTGTTTCTTGACAGGCAGCTGCGGGGTCAGGCACTCATGGGAGAAGCAAGTCAGATGTACTCTGTGAGACTCCAGACACGGGCGGCTGCCTTGGCTGAGGGCTACTGTCCTGGTACAGAATTGCCACATTTGCCCATGCATGCCAGACTAACCTTTCCCCCAGGAGGGTACAAGTGTCCAGAGATGCCACAGGGGTCTGCTTCAGCGAGTTTTGGTAAAGGACCAGACCATTCTGGTTTCTCTTGCATCTAGAACATTCACCTACAAATAGAAAACGCAGATACTACTTTAAAGCACTGAGTGAAAAGTGAAAAAGTTATAGGGTAAAACTTACATCTGTGAGACAATGTATTGAGAAAGCACTTGATAGTGTGCTTTTTTTCATGTGTGATAAAATACAGTAACAAGCTGGGCTCAGTGGCTCAGACTGTAATCCCGCGCCTTTGGGAGGCCGAGGTGAGTGGATTGCCTGAGCCCGCGGGTTCGA
>NW_007082947.1:40635-48189 GCF_000164805.1 Carlito syrichta
GGGCAACTTGGCGAGACCTTATCTCTACAATAAATAAAAAATCAGCCGGGCGTGGTAGCATGCCTGTAGTTCCAGCTACTTGGAAGGCTGAGACGGAAGGATCACTGGAGCCCAGTAGGTCGAGGCTGCAGTGGTGGGGAGCAGCCACTGCACTCGTCTGGGTGACAGAGCGAGACTCTAACTCAAAAAAAAAAAAAAAAAAATACAGTAATATAAAATTTACAATTTTAGCTATGTTTAATTCAGTGGCATTAAGTACATACACATTGCTGTGCAACTATCTCTACCATTCATCTCCTGAACTTTTTTCTTCCCAAATTTAAACTCAGTCCCCATTAAATACGAGCTCTCCCTTTCCTCTATCCCAGTCCTTGGCACCACCATCCTACTTTATCTTTATAGATTCAACTCATCTAGTTTCCTCAAATACATAGTAACTGTCTTTTGGGACTGATTTATTTTACTTAGCATAATGTCCTTAAGTTTCACCAATGTTACTGCATGTGTCAGAATGCCCCCTTTTTCTTTCTTTCTCTTTTTTTTTTGAGTCAGTCTTACTCTGTTGCCCAGGCTAGAGTGCAGTGGCATGCTCATGGCCACAGCAGCCTTGACCTGCTGGGCTCAGGCAATCCTTTCGCCTCAGCCTTCCAAGTAGCTGCGAGCCACCACATCTGGCTAACTCTTTGATTTATTGTAGAGACAAGGTCTCGCCAAGTTGTCCAGGTTGGTCTCAAACCCCTGGGCTCAGGTGATCCTCTCACCTCAGCTTCCCAAAGTGCTGGGATTATAGGCTTGAGCCACGACACCTGGCACCCCTCTTTTTAAAAGGCTGAATGATATTCTACCTTATTGATAATCCATATTTTATCTATTCATCTATAGATGGTCACTTGGGCTGATTCTATCTCCTGGATACTGTGAAAAATGTTACTGTAAACATGGGTGTACAACATCTGTCTGAGTCTTTGTTTCCAATTCTTTTAGGTATATAGCCATTGACACTGTTTTACCCAGGACTTCCCCACAGAAAACAATCAGTTAAAACAAGATTTTCCAACAAAAAAGTTAAAATCATATTAAGTTTGTTTTTCTAGACAAGGTCTTGCTCTGTTGCCCAGGATGGTGTGTAGTGGCATGATTATAGCTCCCCGCAGCTGCGAATGCCTGGGCTCAGGGGATCCTCTCGCCTCAGGCTACCAAGTAGCTGTGACTACAGGTATATGTCACCATGTTCAGATGATTACATTTTTCTGTAGGGACAGGGACTAGCTATGTTGTCCAGGCTGGTCTCGAACTCTTGGCCTCAAGTGATCCTCCTGTCTGTCTCCAAAGTGCTGGGATTACAGGTGTGAGCCACTGTGCCCGGCCTTAAATAGATCCCCCCGGAAAAGCGTTGTCCACAGTAGGACCAGTCCTGCTGCCAGGGCCAGGCCTTCTTCCTCAGAAGAAGGGAGTTGACTCATTTGCTTTGTCCTGGGGGGAAGGCGATGAGGGTTCCCTCTTCCCTGGTCCTGAAGGTCAGGCCGACAGATGCACTCACATCCCCATGGCCATGCCCAGGCCATGCTGCACAACCCTCCACATCAGTTATTAAGGCAGCTAAAATCCTCTCTTCTAGGCTTCGGGCCCACCAACCTCTAGAGTAACCCCAGGCCCATCCTGTTTGGGTGAAAGAACTGGTTCCTCCTCAGGGCAGTAAATATGTTTCTAAACAGAACAGGAGCTGGGCAGAGCAGCACCAGCCTCCACTCAGCCACCCCCAGATTCAGGTTGAACATTAAACTGGAAGCTCTAAATGTGGATACTGCACTTTGCGAAGTTCCTTCAGGGAGATGCAGACCTTGGGTTTTGTTTGCTGCAACAAGTGGCCTAGGAACATGCTGGACTCAGAGGAATACTCAAAGCAAAGACATACACAGAAGACCCTGAAAGATCCCCCTGGGCTCTTTCTTGTTCCCTAAGTCCCCATCTAAAAGCATAGCATGATGTTTCTCGGGCTGGACAAACAAGGCTTGTAATGAACTCTTTAAGGCATCTATAAACCAGGTCCAGATTGGTTTCCTTAGATTGACTGATCTGAGACAGAGTCTCACTCTGTTGCCTAGGCTGGAGTGAGGTGGCTATTCATAGCTCACTGCAGCCTCGAACTGCTGGGCTCAAGTGATCCCTCTGCTTCAGCCTGCCCAGCAGCTAAGACTACAGGTGCATGCTAACGTGCCTGGCCAGTTTCCTTGGGTTTAAAATATTTTATTACGCAAGCAATATGTGAATGTATAATCGTAAACAATCAATACCAAAATTAAAGAGTACAAGTGTAGAGTTCTGTTGAAATTATCCCCTCTAATCTTACTCCCCCTCTACCTAAAGACAGTCGTCATCAATATTTTGGTGCATATCCGTCAAAATCTTTTACTTGCACACACTTAGAACTGAGTTAGGTTTTCCTCAAACTGGTTATTGAGATGGGGAAGCAAGGGGAGGCAGGAGACTGATCAAAAACGTACAGAAATCCAGGCTTGAGCACTCAGTCTTGGCCACTCACACCCTGGAGGTGAATCTTTACGGCTGAAGTGGCTTTTCTGATGATCCACCTGCTGGCTGGCTGCCGTTACACATTGAGCTGCACCTCGTCCCACGCAGTGAACAAGGCCCCCCGTTCCCCACAGGCCCCGAGCTCTGACAAAGGTGCTGGGTCGGGAGGAGGCCTGCTTCCTCGTCTTGCCCAGGAGGTCAGGGAGCAAGGAGGGAGGTTGGGGCTCATATGGAAAATGGCCCAGCTCTGAAGTCAGACGGGCCTGCCTCAAAACCCAGCTCTGCCATGTGTCTGCCTGAACCTGAACAAGCCATGCAGGTTCCCTGAATGGCAGCTGCCTTGTATTTGAAGTGGAGCTAATGAATACTATGCACCTCCTCTCGGGGGTTAGTTCCCAAGTAACACTCATGGGTGAGGTCTCCCTGTGGTGGGTGCAGATGACATTAGGGCAACACCTCACAAGCAGGAGATCCCATTCTCTTTCTTCCTTTTTGGCAGACAGCGGCCAACAGGGGTCTGTGCTGGTACCTGGAGATGAGTAACCCAGGTAACCACTGTGCCTTGGCCTGGTGAGGGAGGGGGCAGGAGGTGCATCCTTTCTCATCACAAACACTGCACTCATCTGACTCCTTCTCCCCACTCTCAGGTTCACCTCACAGGCATGGGATGGGGCAGGGCCAGCACCTCTCACAGCCCCGGCTGCCCGCAGCTCCTGGAACTTGGGCTGTGGAGAAGCACTCCTCAGCATTGGATCTAGTCTGCAATTCCAGGACAATAGGAAAAATTTCACTCAACACCTTGCTGGACTCACAAGAGTTACAGACAGTGATAAATTCAGATGGAAGGGACTCCAGTGCATCTGGAGGATCCCAAGAGATGACATCTGAGCCTCAGTGATGAGAAGAAAGCAGCCTGAAGAGCTGAGGAAAGAGAACTCAGGACACCACAAGAGCAAGTGCTAAGCCCCTGGGGTAGGAACATGCAGTTACAGGCAGGAACAGGCCCGCCCTGCTCAGGGAACGCACTGCAAGAGCAGCAGAGACAGACCCGCAGGTGTCAGATCGTGCACAGGAGTTTGGTTTTTGTTCTAAGCATGGTGGGAAACAGGGAAGGGATGTGACTCAACTGATGTCTTGTGAGGATGAATTGAGACTGCTCATAGAAAGCATTTGGCCCAGGCTGGCAGCTCAGAAGCCCCAAGGGCTCCGGTCTCCTTATATTTCTCAGGGTCCTGGGCCTGCACTAGGCAGATGCTCTGGAACATCTAGGGCATGATGGTCCCCAAGGGCTGGTGCCTGTCTTCCTACAGAGGGGTGGCTCTCCCATAGTCCCTTTCCAAAGACCTCTCTTGGTGGCAAGCTCCCCTCCAAGCCCATACGACTTCTTTCCCACCAGGAAGCCTCCTCTGTGACCTACACAGCATTTTCCTCACAAGCACTGTGCCTTTCCCTGTGGACCGGAAGCAAACATTTCTTTAAAACAAGTGATTTCTATTTCGTCAAAATGTTATCTTGCTGTATCAGGTGATACATGTGACCATTGTGCCATCTGTCCACAGGACACGGTCCTGGGACTGCCAGAGGCGAGGCCAAAGGCCTATTAGGGTCTCTTAAACGGTTCCAGGCTTACAGCCACATGCTTTTCCATGGTCCCATGGGCAGCCTTCTTGGGAAAGGGAGATGGCTTTTCAGCCAGGAACACCCCCAGCAGCCCATGTCCTCACTCCCGTGGCAGCTCCAGTAGCACCCAAATCTGTCTTCCACAGCGAAGCCCAAGTTGGGCCCCCAGGAAGGGGAAGGCAGGGGGGGCTGCTGTGTGTGAAGAGCCACAGCTGCCCTGACACTGCAAGCTCTGCTCCATCAGGTGTGGTGCTGGGAGCACATTTCTGGTCGGGAAGCAGGTGAGAGGACAAAGTGCATGTGGGTAGAGGGACATGTCTCACTGTGGACAGTGAGGCCAGAGACATCCAGGACCAAGTAGCCAGCCAGCTCACCCATCCTCTGGGCTGGAACACAGACTGCTCCAGAGGCCAGCTGCCCAGTTACTTGGCTTCACAGTCCACAGTCATTTCAGCCTCAGCACAGCCCACGGTGCAGGAATTTTCTCCATGTCGGAGAGGAGGAAGCTGAGATATAGGGGACACCAGAGGGTGTTCTCACAGGGAGGACCAACCACGATCTGTGACTCCAGAGCACTCATGGCCACCTCTAGTGCCCAAAGCCCTCACACAAGTCATGTTTTCGACAGGACGCTCCCTCCTAGAAAACTCAGGACTGTGTCTCTATACCAGCTGTGCTGTGGGCCCCAAAACATCACCCCAGGGCCTGATGAGTCATGAGACCTCTGTACGTCTCCTCTTAAATGGGGAATGTGATTTTCCCAAACAATTGGATTTGAAAACAAACTCTCTTTCATGTGGCAAAAACAGAACAACACATTTATTAGCCTCTGATTTCATTTTAACACCCGCCAATGCTGGACACTATGCCTCCCTTCCTGGTTACCCCTCCTGTCCAGGTCACAGGGAACCAGAGGAACCAGCACATGATCACGGTTCCCCTCACTCCAAACTTTTATTCATGTGACCATCCTCTACTGAGGTGCTTCTTCTGTGCCAGGTCCCAGGCTGGGCACTGGGGGGAAGAAAAGTGAAAGACGTTCAAGAAGACCAACATCCACCATGGCACTGGGGAGGTCCTGGGGGAGCACCAGAGACGGACACCACCGAGCCCACGCTGCAGAAGGGGCAGCGGTACTGCACAGCGTAAAGATGTGGAGTCAGCTCGGTGAGGGTGGGGATGGCGCACCCACGGAGTCAGAGGCCAGAGAGGGCCCCAGGGAGTTGGGGAGCCTCAGGGGGCAGGGCTGAGGAGGTGTGGGAGAGGGGGTGGGTGTCCCACATGAGGGGTCGGAGGCGAGTGTAGGCAAGTGACTCCCATCAGATCTGTGCTTAGAAAAATCCCCCTGGTGGCCATGGAGTCGGGTTGGGACAGGAGAGACAGGAAGACAGAGTTCAGATGGGGCATAACGGGGGCCAGGAGGGACGGAGTCAGGGAGGGTGGAGACGGGTGGACCCAGGAGACTGCTGGGGGGCATTCCACTAGACAGAGGGGCCTGATGATTGGGGCAGAGACCAAGCCACTCAGGATTCTGGCTTGCAGGGAGGCAACAGAGAATTCCAGCTCAGACAAACTTCATTTTGGAGTTTTAAGTGCCAGTGTCAACACAGATGCTTCGCAGGCAGAGGCCAGAGTAGCCAGGTTGGAGGCAGAGCCCGGGGGGCTCAGAGCAGCACGTGTTCCAGGAGACGCTCACCCACAGCACACAGAGAGCCCACAAACACCTCCAGATGCCACCAAAAGGCCAACTGTGTTCCCTCCACACTCCCCTCACCCCTCACCCTGCCCCCCCACCCTGTCCTAAAGGAGGCCAGTGTTCACCAGGACTGCAGGTGGCAGAACTGGTGCTACAAGCTTGGGCCCCACCCCACCTTGGCCTGACTACCCACACTGGCCACAGAAGAGCCCCCAGCCCCAGCAGTGGGCTCACAAGGACCCTAGGCTGGGCCTTAGTCACTGAGCCCCAGAACAGGTCACAGAGTCAGCTGCCATTCAGTTCAGTTCTTCCTCTCCAGTCTGAGCAATCCTTCGTCCCTTTCCTGGGAGTGGGACTGGGATTGAAAATGAAGAGGAAGTGAGGTTGGGCTCTGGCCCCAGTGTGCAGGGAGCCCTGACCTGGCCGTCTGGGACAACAGGAAGGAGGCCCTCTGTGTGCTGTGGGTGAGCGTCTCCCGGGACAAGGAGGCCCTCTGCCCCAGGCTCCCACAATAGGGAGATCCCTCCTCTCAGGCAGCCTCCCCTTGTGGAATTCAAAACATCTCACTTGCTAGGGCAGGCCCTCAACCTTGCCGAGTGCTGTGGACAGAAGGAAACAGATCATGGGTCACAGGGAGGGGTCTGCAGGAGAGACAAGGAGATGCAGAAGAACTCACCAGTCCCACGACACCTGCCAGGCACTGACCACCCCTGCCAGGCGAGGGGAGGGCAGCAGGGGCGACTAAGCCCCATTCCAGCCCCAGGGTGTGATGGTCTAGGGATGAGAACGACAGTAGTTACCACATGACATGCTCCTGCCTGATAAGGAGATGCTCAGAGTGCTTGGGACACCCTGGGGCAGAGGAGGCTGTGGCCAGGCAGATATGGTGGGGGCAGGTGTGCTTGGTGGCTGAGAGTGTGGCTCAGCTTGCAGATCACCTAGGGAGAGGCGCCCGGCAGCAGGCAGGACAGAGCATGGAAGAGCGTGTGGCTGGAAAGCTACCTGTGACAGACAGAACTCTCAAACTGTGCCTTTCCTCTGCTCTCACACCAACACAACAATCAACACAGAGGACATCTATGACCCCAAACATGTAGAAATTTTTCCCTGTCAGCAAGCAAGCAATCAGTTCTGCAGCAGACACCTGTGTCCTTCAATTCTATTCTGACACTATCTACGTGGAGACAGTGTCAGATCTCACGACCTCCACTTTAGGTTCGAGTAATTTGCTGGAGAGGCTCACAGAACTCAGGGAAACACGTTTACTGGTTTAGAACAAAGGATATCATAAAAGATACAAATGAAGACAGGTGTAGGGGGAGGTATGGGAGAAGTTTTCATACTCTCCCTGGGGGTGCCACCCTCCAGAAACTTCCACATGTTCAGCTATCCAGAAGCTCTCCAAACCATGTCCTCTTGGGTTTTTAATGGAAACTTCATTATGTAGGTATGATTAAAAAATCAGTCAGTGGCCATTGGTGACCAACTTGATCTTCAGCCCCTCTCCCCTCCAGAAAGGATGGGAGCTGAGGCTGAAAGTCCCAACCCTCTTATCAGGCCTGGATCTTTCTGGTGACCATCCCCACTCTAAGGCTACCAGTCAACAATAGTGTACAAAAAGACAGCACAGCCGGGCTTGGTGGCTTAGCCTGTAATCCCGCGCCTTTGGGAGGTTGAGGTGAGTGGATTGCCTGAGCCCGCAGGTT
>NW_007082947.1:48494-56386 GCF_000164805.1 Carlito syrichta
AAAAAAAAAAAAAAAAAAAAAAAAAAGACAGCACTTAGAAATTCCAAGGATCTTAGGAAGTATATATCAGGAAACAGGAGGACCAAATATATATTCCACAGTATCACGTAGGTGCTGAGAGAGGAGGGAGAGGAAGGCTGAGGAGGCTGGAGGAGCATGCTGGATAGCTGGGGACGGGGCTGGGGAATGTGCATGAAAGTAGACCTGGAGCAAGGCCAGAACTGCAAGGATGAGACTGCCGCAGCATGTGGCCACAGGTGATGACACATTCCACCCTCCGCCCACCTTCTGTTGTAGGAACCTCCTCTCAAGTCTGGCTCAAGCCCGCCTCCCCACAGGGACTCCCCACTCAGAATGCTAGTGGTGGGAAATGTCCCACAGGCATGCTTTGAGAATGCGCTTCTGGAGGTCCAGTGCCCCCACTGCCCAGGGAGAGCCTCAGCTGCAGAACAACGCCCAGTTGTGGCTGGATGACCAGGTAGTAAGTGTCACTGAAGAGGGTGACCACTGTCAGTAGTCTTGTCCCACACTCCTCACTTTGCTATCTGCTTTTTACTCCCTGGCCCCACACCCAACCTTCCTTCCTGCTCTGGAAATTGTCAAAGGTAAACACCCCGCCACCACATTATCATTCTCCCCCTGAATCCCTTTCTCTTTCTGGCCAAACAGCTGCTGAGACTCCCTAGTATCCTACCTTCCCTCTCCTCCAGCTCAGACCTTCCTCCCTATGCTGCTTTGAGGGCTGGGAAGGCCATCCTGGCTCAAATCTCTATGGCCTCTCCAACTTTGAAAGCCTTTACATCTCTGTCTCTTCACCCTGACCCTAGTCATGCCAGAAAACCAATCCACCTAGAGGTTACACATTTGTAAATCCTCCCAAGCCCTAGCCTAGAGCTCCTCAACGCCTTCCTCCCATCTCAGTCAACCCCCATCAGTCAGTCCCTTTCGGTTACTCCCTTGCTGGCTCAGCCTAGAGGAGCCAAGCCTCAGCTCCCACCCGTCCTGTCCTCCTGTCTCCATCACACAGAATACTGCACAAGGAAGTCTGCCTGAGGCGTGAGGGCTGGAGAAGGTTGATGTCCTGCCACTCCGCTCACTGGCCCCCCAGTGCCAGCTGGCAGGCTTCTCAACATACCTCGCAGTGCCTGCTCCTCTTCCCAGGCGCTGGTGCGCAGCTGCTGCCCCCCACCCACTACCCCAAGAAAGAGGAGCTGTCAGGTGGAAGTCCCCACCCTCCAGTCCTTTCCACACATTCCCACCTCCACCGTGGCCCCAGGCCCCTCCTGGTCCTGCTCGCCCATCCCTCACCTCTCAGGATGCCAGCTCCCTGCATCTCCACAGCTCCCTCCCTCCTGTTCTGGTCAGACCCCACAACCAGCACACAAGAGTGCCTGTGACTCAACTCCAGCTCTGTGGCTCCACTCCAGCTTTGCAGCTCCCCCTCATTCTTCCTTGCGAGTGAAGCAGCTGGTGTCAGCAGGCTGCACTGGTGCCCAGTTTCCCGCCTTTGCCCCTTACAATACTGCCAAGTCTAACGGACCCTTTGGGCTCTTATGTCGCCCTCCCCATGGGCCAGTGCCATTACTTCTCTGCTGCTGCTTCTCCTGTGCCTGTCTCTCCAATGTCGCTCTTGCAGGGGCCCACCCTCTTCTGAGCCCAGAGCTCTCCTGTAAGCTTGGGCCTGTCCTTCCAGCTGCTTCTGAGTCTCCCGAACAGCTCATAACATCTGCACTCCATGTGACTCCAACACAACTTGGCTCTGCTCAGAGCTTCACTGGTCCCCACTCTCCCCTTGAAACTTTTTCCTGGTCCCCTGACCTTCAGGATCTGGCACCTCCCTGCCCTTCCCACAGCAGCTTCAGGAGCTCTGGTCACACAGCGCCAACTGCAGTCCCCACAATACACTCAGAGGGAATGTCACTGTCAGGAGAGGCAGGACACCCCTTTCTGCTCTGGGTTCAATTACACCTCCTTCATGGGCCCCCAAGCGACTTCCCTGCAGGGTCCAGCCCTTGCAGAGCTGTACACCCCCTTGGCCAAGTCTGTCTTCACCCTCAGCACACCATTGTAGTGGCCTGCTTATACGACCAGCTCTTCTACTCCTCTGTGACTTCTGCACTCAAGTGTCACACACTATACCCAGTGTACCCTGAGACGGAAGAAACAGAAGGAAATAGGCAGATTCAGAAAAATCGCAAACGACTTGGGACCAAGGTGAACTTAATTTCCAAGGCCAAATAACAACAGGAAGCATTAGCCAACTTGTTCTAGGTGTGACCTTTCCAGCAGGCATGTGACAGGAAGGTAAGGTGTGCTTGGCCGCAGCCCTGAAGTACAGCACAAGAATTTTTCAAATATTTATGGCAACCGGCATTCCACAGTGACTACTGAGTAGCTGGTTACCAGGGAACTTGATAGGGGGCTCTTTGCTGGTGGCATGCAATGGAAGACACGTGCCAGGTACAACAGGGGTGTGACCATTAATGAGGTGTCAGACATTGCATCACGTGCCAGTTGGCTGGCCCACCTGCCTGTGCTGGCTGGAGATCAGTGTGCATTCACAGTGGCTCCTGAGTCTGCCACATGGGGCCTGAGCCAGGGAGTCTGAGTCTTAACCTAAGCTGGCATCTCAAGATGCTGCACCCTTTTGTAGGCAGAACACCTTTCTTTCTTCCAGCCCAGGAAAGGGGCTCTGCTATTTGGGATCTTTATCTTCTGAGCTCAAAGGGGCCTTCCAACAGCAGGTCTGGAAAAACACCCTCCAGGACTCCAATGAGAACCAGAGGAAGAGAACTCAGCTGTCGGCAGCACAAGAATTTTGACTGGTTGAGTTCCAAGCCAGGTGCCTGTGACAGATGTGCCTTAGAAGGTCAGGCACATAGCAGGTTCTCAGCAAGTGTCTTCAAGCCTAATGAGAGTGCTGCCTGGGATGGAGTTCTCAGGTTTAATCATTTTATTTTATTTATTTATTTTTTTTATAGAGACGGGGTCTCACTATGTTACCCAGGCTGGTTTCAAACTCCTGGGCTCAAGCAATCCTCCGGCCTCGGCTTCCCAAAGTGCTGGGATTACAGGTGCAAGCCACTACACCCAGTCCAGGTAATCATTTCAAAGGGCAATCAAGACATGCTTACTGAATGCCAGCATGCTGAGTGCCGTAGTGCAGAGGCACAGCCCTGCACCAGCCCTCAAACCCTGGCTTGTGTACTGACCACACCAGTTCAAGGTGCAGATGCTATGACAGGAGAGCAAAGGATGTCTTCCCACAGCCAATGCCCGCCTCAGCTGGGCCTCAAAGGGTGAGGAGGCCTCAGCCCCAGGAAGTGGCAGAGACAGCATGAGCAAAGGACAAGGCCACAAAGGGCAGAGTCTGTTCAGCAAGAGCGCAGGCCAGTGAGCATCCTTTGGGGCTCGGATTAAGACAGTTCTATTGTCCAGCCTCATGGGCTCCAAGAAGCCCAAAGGCCTGAGACAGAAGCCTGTGATTCACTGAGCTGCTGAGAAAGAATCGTGCCTCCAGTGTGTGGGGAGCAGATGAGGGACAGCCCAGAAAGACAGGGAAGACACCAAGTAGGAAGTGCCACCATGTCTATCCACAGCTCAATCCTTCTAAGGTCCACAGGTTTACCATGCTATGAAGGTCAGAAGGACCCTTACTGGGAAAGGGATCTCAGAGGATAATTAGGAAAGGAGGGCAAAATGATTCAAGGAAAGGCTGAAGGGGCAGAGGTGAGGGGAGCTTTTTGGGGAACCCAGGTGATGAGCACCATTTAGAACACTATACAGTCAATGGGCTTTTATCACAGTGGGCTTTTATCACAGAATTGCCCATCCATAAACAATCTGTCTGGGTGTATGGCACCCAATTAAAATTGTGTAACGTTAGGCAATATTTCAGATATGAGAAATCTGTATCCTCAGTAGATTCCCAAGTCCTGTGTAGTATATTCTCTATGGTCTGTAAAAAAGAAGGATGGGTGCAGTGGCTCACGCCTGTAATTCCAGCACTTTGGAAGGCTGAGATGGTTGAGGTTGAGGTGATTGCTTGAGGCTAGGAGTTCCAGACCAGCCTAGGCAACACAGCAATACCTCATCTCTGCAAAAAAAATTTTAAAAATTAGCTGGGCGTGGTGGTGCATGCTTGTAGTCCTAGCTACAGTATTTGGAGGCTGAGGTGGGAGAATCACTTGAGCCCAGGAGTTCAAACAGCAATGAGCTGTGCAATCCAGCCTGCGAAACAGAGTGAAACCCTACTTCTCAAAAAATTGATAAAAGATTAAACAACATGAAAGAAGAGAGCACGCTGGGGTGGGTGGAAGCCCACTGTGCTTACACACAATCCATGAGCGAACTCTCTCCTGAGGCTGAGCCACTTCAGGCCCCTGGGTAAACAAGTTCTATCAGAGACAAGAATAACTGCTCACAACTTATCTGGAGGCTCAGCCAGTCCTGTGGGGACCATGTGCCAGATAGGGGCTCCTTCTGCCGTATCAGCCTTTTCCCAGCCTCATCCACATGGACCCTCGGTGTAGGAGGAAGATTGAGGAGGTACCACACGCCTGGTCTCTGTCCTCAGTAGATTCTTTCCAAAGTTCTGTCTACTGCTGATACTGACAGATCACACAGAAACAGAGTCCTGGAAGGAGAGTGAAGGGACCCTGAGAATTCTGCTGGGTCTGAGAAGGATTTTTTTCCAGAGACTTAATCATGAGAATGCTCTGAGAGGTCCAACCCTTCATATGGAGGTAAAGGGGTCATTTGAGATGAGTGACCTAATCTGGAGGTTCCCCAAAAGGCAGACACCCAAGACAGGATGGCTGCTGGAAGGACACTGTTTAGCACCCCATATTCCACCCTTTAATAAACAGACTGGGTCTCTGCGACAAATTAAAAGCCCACTGTCTTGACCCTTCCCCCAAAAGGCAATGGGTTACTGACTGGACTTCTGCTACCTTTACTCTGGTTCAAGAAGACAATACTAGGAGTCCATAGGGTTGAGTCCTCTTTTTCTCACTTTATACAATCTGTTGGGAAGATCCAATCCACTCCCCAGCTTGGACGCCACACAGCATTGCTCTTTAGCTAGTACACTCTCCTTGGCTCCAGACCAATCTACATCTATCTACTACATGGATGTCTCACCAGCGCCCAGGTCAGCAGCTCCAAACTGAAAATCGTGACCCCTCCCCAAGCCTATTCCCCCTCCTGCACACTGTGCCTGGGGCATGGCACCACCAGTTGCCAGACACCCAATCTTGGAGCATTCCCTTTTCTTGCTTACATCCCTCAGGATGTGCTGTAATGGTCCCTCAACTGGCCCTGATCTCCAGACAGCTCTTCACCAGCCCTCCCTGGCCAGTTCTGACCAAGTCACTCACAAACCCAAGATCTTTGGTGGCTTCAGGGTAAAACTCAAACTCTTGGGCTGGCACTCAAGGCCTTTCCCAGTCTGCTGCCAGCCTAGCTCCCTCACTTCACCCCATCCGCCCAGGGCTGGTCCTCCCAACACCTGGTGGGTGGAAACCACATCCTTCATACACAATATCCCTTTGGCCAGAAGGCTCTTTCCCTCACTTGGTCTTGACACTCCTGATCAACCAAGGCTTCAAAGTGGAGTTCAGGTCTTTCTCAGAGCCCCACCCCCAGCACAGTCCAGCAGGACGCCAAGCCTCTGTGCCCACAGCAAGTTCTTTCCACCTCTAATGGGAGTGTCCCCCATCTGTTTATTCACCTGTCTCCTGGCTGCACTGTAAGCTCAAGGGCAGAGATCAAGTCATACTCAAGGGTGAATCCACAGAACACACGGTATGGTGACTCCTTGGATGAAGTGTGAATTCAATAAATGCATGTCGAAAGGACAGAGAAAATCATTGAACAATGAACTCAAGTGGGCCCCAAAACCTGAAGTTTTGTTTCTTTGACAGTACCTCCATTTGAAAGACAATGTTTGAAACAGTCACTGAAATTGCTGCTTTGACTCAAAAAGGACTTCTTTCATTTACTGAGTTATCATAACAGAAAAGATATGCTCGAACAGGTGAAACATTGAACAAAGTAAATGTTAAGTGTTTTTTTATAGCCTGTTTCATTGTCCTTATGTACTTTAAACCAGAAGCCATCTAAAGGCAAATATATCTTAATATATCTTCTGTGCTTGGTTAATCTGCCTAGAATCAAGAGCAACAATGCATGCCCAAGATCACTAGTATCTGCTGGACTGTCCTGACAGGTGTGGTCAGCGAGAACCAGCAAGGCCGACCTGCAGTGAACTTGCAGATCCTGGGTACAAAATTTATTGTTATGAAAACCCTGCCTAGATTACTAGATTACTTCTGCATCCCCAGGAGGTCACTCTTAACCCAGGTGAAAGTCACTGATTAGGTTAACATCCACCACACCAACAGAAGCAACTCGGGCTCACCCCATCCCAGGCGAGGGTGGGTGGGGTAGAGTTGGGGAAATGACTGCAATGTCGCTCTAGCCCTGTTCACAGGGAAGACAGGCTTCTAAACAGAGCACGCGCTACCTAATACGAACTTCACATAAAGGCTTTATCTCCGTGGTGAGGAGATTAGATGAGGATCAACTCTCAGAATAAAGGGGAGTGCACGCAAGCCCACACCACTGGCTAGGGACAGTAACCAAACATCTTTGTGAGATTTCTTGATCTTCTCTTATCTTGGTTGCTTTCTCCCAGTCTGTGTTCCCTAAAATGAAAAGAATTTACCCACGTGTCTTCACGATAACTGAGCAAACATTTACAGGCGCCTACCGTGTGCTGGGGGTAGAAAGTGAAGATGGGGCTGGGCGCAATGGCTCAAACCTGTAACCCCAGCACTTTGGGAGGCTGAGGTGAGAAGATTGCCTGAGTCCAGGAGTTTGAGACCAGCCTGGGCAACTTGGTGAGACCCCATCTCTACAATACACCAAAAATTAGCTGGGCATGATGGCGTGCGCCTTTAGTTCCAGCTACTTGGAAGGCTGAGGGGGAAGGATCGCCTGAGCCCAGCAGGTTGAGGCTCTGGTGGCTGTGAAGGTGCGACTGCACTCCAGCCTGGGTGACAGAGAGAGATTTCAATGGAGGGAGGGAGGGAGGGAGGGAGGGAAGGAAGGAAGGAAGGAAGGAAGGAAGGAAGGAAGGAAGAAGGTGAAGATGGAGCCCTTGCCCTCAAGTGGAGAAAACAGCAACGCACACAGGGATGGTTCTTTCTGCTGACTGCCTGGAAGTCACCTGCTGACTCTGGAGCATACCACGAAGTAAGGAACATCACCATCTAGAGCTTCTATTGGCCCCGGAAAGGCAGACAGACTCACTGTTTCTAAGAAAAAGCTGCTGCGGAAAGACAGCGACACCAGCATCACAAGCACAGTCACCAACCTCAGGCCGCCTGCAACTCCGCACAACCCAGACGGTTCTGAGACATCAGGTGGTCCTGAATGCCAACTCAGCGAGTAGTCATCCAGAAGGCCCACAGCAGCTGTCTCCCCACGCAGCCGGGCACGGTCACCCAGGAGAACCTGCGGCCAGGCCACCAGCACCCTGCGTGAAGGTCGCGACCCGGTGCAGCCCACCCCCGGCCGGTGCCAGCTTTGCCCTCCGGCCGTGCTAAGGCCCCTGCTTCAGCTCCCGGGGCACGGCCGGGCGAGCTGCCGCCCGGCACAGCGGCCACGGCCAAGGGGCACCCGCGGGACACCCGGGTGAGGAGGACGACAGGTGTCGTCCTGGGGCAGGTGGAGGGCCGAGCGTATCCGAGATTCGGCCGCAACTGTGGCCGAGTCCAGAAGAGGATGTCCTTCAGGCAGAGGCGGGAAGTGCCCCGAGGAAAGAGTGACACAGAGCGGCTCTTTCCGACGACACCTCGCCCAGGGCCGGGCCGGCGGGTGCACAGCGA
>NW_007082947.1:56766-57406 GCF_000164805.1 Carlito syrichta
GCCAGAGGCGGGGGCCCCCGCAGAGACGCAGCTCGAACACGGTGGCAGACGCCTAGCCGCAGAGGGGACCAGAGGCCGCCGTCTTCGCTGGGAGGAGCCTCAGCGCGCTGCGCCGGTCCTGGCAGGAGGCGGGGAGTCACTGTCCGGGCTGTGGAGTCGGGGGTTCGCAAACATCCGGAGTGGCCCCACAGTGCCTTTCGGAGAAGCCAGAGAGCTCTCCGGCGGATCGCTGCGTGTGCATGTGTTGGGGGGCGCGGAATACAGAATCCCTTGGATGTTCTCAGGCCCCCGAGAGGTCCTGGCATCACGAGGGGATCGCGGCCTTCTGGGTATACAGTGGCCCAGGGGGCGGGCAGCCGGCTGGAGAGTGGGAAACGGGAGAGTCCTCTGCGGATGACATCTGCCCAAAGAGCCTCCGAGCAGCTCTTTGGGGCTGTCACACGCCTCTGTGTCGGGGGCGGGGCGTCGCAGCGTCTGTCGCATCCCTCCGGGACGCAGACGAGAGGCGCCGCGGGAGTGCCCGGGGGGACGAGGCGGGAGCCCGAATGGCTGCACGTGCGACGCGATCCAAGGCTCCTCGGCAGGCGAAGGCACGGAGTGAACGCACGCCTAGAGGTGGAAGAAGGGCCCCGCCCGGTCC
>NW_007082947.1:57958-59801 GCF_000164805.1 Carlito syrichta
CGGGCCGCGGGGAGGAGAACGGGACGGGGAGGACACAGGACCCCCGAGGCGGTGGGGACCCCTGGGGGTGCGGCGAGAGTTAAGGCACTCCAAGGTGAGGTGGCAGAGGAAAGGGAAGCAGGGAGGAAGAAGATGAGAGGGGCAGGGCGGGAGGCCTGCGGGCGGCCTACCATAGTCCTTCCTGCAGAACTTCTTCAGGCTGATGCGGTAGCTGCCGTGGGCGGGTTTGCAGTGCGAGTCACAGTCTGGGAGGAGGGTGGGAGGCTGGCACAGATTCCCCCTTCCTCCCTCAGCCGTAGCTCCATCCCCCAATGCCCTACCAGTGTGGGGCCCTGTTCTGTGTCCACTCACCCTCGGGCACCACAGGACTGCTCTCTTCAGTGGGTCCAGGGACAGGGATCTCTGCAGAGAGAGTGGGAGAATGGCCTGCGATGGAGGGTCAGAGGGATCTGCAGGGCTCAGGGGACAGCAGACGCAAGCCTAGGGAGCTGGGGTGGCCTCAGCCGAGGGGGTGAGGCAGGGCGGGGTCACTCACTAACACAGGGTGCCACTGGGGAGCGGCTCTGCTGGAAACCAGGGGCACAGCGGTTGCAGGTGAGGCCAGTGACGCCGTCCTTGCAAGGACACTGGCCTGTGGTCTGGTTGCAGGTTTTGCCAGCAGCACCCACGGGGTGACAGTCACAGGCTGAGAACAGAGGTGGGAAGGGCCTGGTCAGAAGCCCATCTGGGGTTCTGGGAAGCCAGAGGGTGAGGGCATACAGGTGGCTGCTCACCCCTGCAGGCACGACGGTCATTCAGCGCACGGCCCGGGTCTCGATAGAAGCCCTCCCGGCAGTAGTGGCAGTGGCGGCCTGCAGTGTTGTGCCGGCAGTTCAGGCAGACGCCCCCACTGCGGCGGCCAGACAGTCGGTACAGCTCCATGTTGAAGCGGCAGCGGCGTGCATGGCCGTTGCAGGAGCAAGCTACAGGGAGGGATGGGTCAGGGCAGGCCAGTCAGGGCCAAGGTCCCCAGGCCACCCTCCAGGGCCTCACCAAGGCAGGCGTGTGATTCGCGGGCCGTGGCCCGCTGCCAGGGCCTGTCGCAGTAGAAAGGCTTGCAGCGGCCGCAGTCGGGGCCCTCGGTGCTGTGCCGGCAGTCGCAGACCAGGTGTCCCTGGGAGTCCAGCAGGCACCGTGAGGCGTGCCCGTTGCACTTGCAGCGCCCACCCACCTGGAGGTCCATGGCTGCATAGGAATAGGGGACCGTGACCTCTGAGTTCCTGGCGTCCCCCGGCAGGCCAGGCCTGGTGAGCACTATGCGGATGTCTGTGGCAGTCACCCAGTCTTGGAGCACTGGGCTGCTGTCCAGATCCAGGCCCGGTGGGCTGCCGTCCTGCACGCTGAAGGCCAGGAGGCCGCCACCATCGGGCTGGGCCTGGGGTGCTGGGAAGCACAGGGCCTCAGGCCCTGGGCCAGCGGTGCCGTCAGTCGGGGCCGGTGCACGGCCGTAGTCCAGGCCGCAGTGGGAGGAGAAGAAGGCCAGGGGGACCCAGCTGCGGCCATGGTCCTGCGACTTGAGCAGGGCCGCCGAGGCTGGGGGCGCTGAGCAGAATCGCAGGCTCACGAAGACCAACTCGAAGGCCTTGCCCAGGGGCACCGTGAGGGTCACGTTGAGGGGTGCCCGAGGCAGTGAGTCCGAGCGCCAGCACAGAGGACTGGCGGGTCCCCCCGCAGAGGTCAGGAGGCCGGCGGGGTGTGCCCGCCGTGGGTCAGAGGCGTCGCAGACCCGAGTGGCCGGCCGCCCGCACGTGCTGGACGCCAGCACCTCCCGGCCCAGGGCGGCGTTTACCAAGCCCGGCACGCA
>NW_007082948.1:0-1169 GCF_000164805.1 Carlito syrichta
AAGAAGAGTACGGGTCTCTCCCAGACCCCTGGGAGGACAGACACTGAGAAAACTGACTTCGGAATGCAAACAATGAAGAGCCCCCCAAATGAAGGGTCCCAAACTACAAACCTAGATATCAAGAAAATAATGGAGAGATTAAAAAGAATTGAGGAGACACAAGAAGAAACTAGGAAGGAGCTGATATCTGAGATAACAGTAATAAAGAATACTGTGAATGAAATAGATAACAAACTGATAAGCATGGAAGCAGAATTACCCAAGCAGAAGAAAGAATCTCAGAGCTTGAGGACCAAAATGTAGAACTAACCCAAACTCTTAAAAACACAGAAAACAAGCTCAAAAAGACAGAACAAAACCTTCAAGAGATGAGCGATTACTTCAAGAGACCAAACCTAAGAGTAATTGGCATACCTGAGGCAGAAAGAGAGACAGAGACCACACTAGAACAAACTTTCCATGAGATCATTCAAGAAAACTTCCCTTATCTAATCAGTGATGCAAAAATTCAAACACAAGAGATTCAGAGAACCCCTGCAAGACAGCAAATGAGAAGACCAACTCCTAGACACATAATAATTCACCTAACAAAGTAGGCATAAAAGAAAAAATCCTAAAGGAAGCAAGAGAAAAAGGCCAGATCACCTACTATGGAAGACCAATCAGAATAGCAGCAGATTTATCTACAGATAAATCTGTACAGCCTAGGAGAGCTTGGAGCCCTATCTTCAAAGTCCTAAAAGATAAACAATTTCAACCAAGAATAACTTACCCGGCCAAGCTAAGCTTCATCAACGAGGGAGAATTAAAATCTTTCCCAGATATCCAATCCCTAAGAACTTAGGCTGCCACCAAACCACCTCTACATGAAACACTTAAGAAAGTACTAAACACAGAAGAAAAGGAAAAAAGAACAAAGTTCTTCAAAAGAATACAGGGAAAAGAATAAAATATACATAAACCAACCCCAAAACCAAAAGAAAGACAAAAAAGAACCAAGTGGAAGAACAACAACTCCATAAGAACTCTATGATAGGGATGAACTCTCACATTTCAATAATTAGCCTGAATGTGAATGGACTAAACGCACCACTGAAAAGACATAGAATGGCAAATGGATAAAATATCACCAGGCAACATATACTGCCTTCAAGAGACTCATCTCACTA
>NW_007082949.1:0-343 GCF_000164805.1 Carlito syrichta
TAACAGTAATAAAGAATACTGTGAATGAAATAAATAACAAACTGATAAGCATAGAAAGCAGAATTACCTAAGCAGAAGAAAGAATCTCAGTGTTTGAGGACCAAAATATAGAACTAACCCAAACTCTTAAAAAACACAGAAAATAAGCTCAAAAAGACAGAACAAAACCTACAAGAGATGAGTGATTACTTCAAGAGACCGAACCTAAGAGTAATTGACCTTCCTGAGGCAGAAAGAGAGAAGACAGAGACCACACTGGAACAAACTTTCCATGAGATCATTTAAGAAAACTTCCCTTATCTAATCAGTGATGCAAAAATTCCAACACAAGAGATTCAGAGAA
>NW_007082950.1:0-391 GCF_000164805.1 Carlito syrichta
CAATGCAATACCCAGCAAATTACCAGCAGCATTCTTCTCAGACCTAGAAAAAACAACACAAGAATTCATATGGAAACACAAACAACCGAGAATAGCCAGAACAATCCTCAGCAAAAAAAAAACAAAGCAGGCAGCATCACATTACCAGACTTCAAACTTTACTATAAAGCTACAATCATCAAAACAGTTTGGTACTGGTATAGGAACAGGCATATAGATCAATGGAATTGAATTGAGATTCCAGAAGCGAAACCTCAATTTCTCAACCAACTCATCTTTGACAAAGCCTCCACCACCTACCACTGGAGAGAGGAGAACCCATTCAGCAAATGGTGCTGGGAAAACTGGCTGACCACATGCAGAAGATTGAAACAGGACCCCTATCTATCCG
>NW_007082951.1:0-316 GCF_000164805.1 Carlito syrichta
GACGCCAACTCAAAAAAAAAAAAAAGATACCTGCACATGTATGTTTATCGCAGCGTTGTTCACAATAGCAAGAACCTGCAAACAACCATGCTGCCGATCAAAAGAAGACTCTCACAAAAACAAAAATCCGAATATCACAGGTTCTCACTCATATAATGGACCTTGAACACCCAATTCAATACTATAAGAAAATGACTGATGGTACTGGGAAACTATGGGGGAGATGGGATTAACAGTAGCAAATATCTGTCGGGGAATGGGAAAACACTTCTTATCTACAGGGTGCCTGAATGAAACATCATTGTACACCTAACCC
>NW_007082952.1:0-305 GCF_000164805.1 Carlito syrichta
ATCAACACCAACAAGGTCCCCCTAAAACCCACAAAGACATGGACACTAAACAGCATGATGGTAAACAACTCCTGGGTCAATGATGAAATCAAAACAGAGATTAAAAGGTACCTGGAAACAAATGAAAATGAAGAAACATCTTACCAAACTCTGGGATGCCATGAAAGCTGTAGTAAGAGGGGAATTTATATCCCTACAAACGCACATGAAAAAATGGAAGGATCACAAATTAATAGCCTAACAAGCCACCTAAGGAAGCTGGAAAAGCAAGACCACCAAAATCCTAATTTCAGCAGAAGAATCCA
>NW_007082953.1:0-320 GCF_000164805.1 Carlito syrichta
CGTTACTCCCTATTCCATTCCATTCAATTCCATTGCATTCGGTTGCTCTCCAATCCATTCTTTTCCATTTCAATCCATTTCGTTACTCTACATTCCATTCCTTTCCATCCCATTCCGTTACGTTCCATTCCATTCCATTCCGTTCCATTCCGTTACTCTCCATTCCAATCTATTCCATTCCTTTCCATTCCATTCCATTCCATTCCATTCCATTACTTTCCATTCCATTCAATTCCATTCTATTCCGTTACACTCCATTACATTCCATTCCGTTACTCCCCATTCCTATCGAATAATTTCCATTCCATTCTTTACCATTA
>NW_007082954.1:0-1249 GCF_000164805.1 Carlito syrichta
GCGCGGCGGCGGCGGGAGCGCTGGTGGGGGGAGGGGCTGCGGCAGCAGCGGGAGAGGACGATGCAGTAAAAATGTCCAGTCCTTGCGATGTTCCAGTGATAGCGATGGCCGAGCTCTGTTTGAGGAGTAGGTTGCAGTGCTGGGGTCCCCAGCCTCCCGGGGGCGAGAGTCAGAGACCCACTGCAGATCTCCCTTGCAGAGGGCTTCAGACACCGGGTTGCCAGGTCGCCATCTTGCCCCGTCACCTCGGATTGTGGTTTTTATTTGAGTTTCTGTTTGTTTATTTTTGGTGTAAAGAAATGTGATTGTCTTTTGCACATTTATTTTATATCCTGAGACTTTGCCAAAAGCCTTTATCCATGTAAGGAGGTTTTTGAGAGATTCTCTTGGGTTTTCAAGGTACACAACCATGTCATCTGCAAAGAGAGATAACTTGACTTTCTATTTTTCTATTTGGATACCCCTGATTGCTTTCTCTTCTCTGATTCCTCTAGCCAGGACTGACAATACTATATTGAACAGGAGGGGTGAGAGTGGGCATCCTTGTCTTGTTCCAGTTTTCAGAGGAAATGGTTCCAATTTTTGTCTGTTTAGGAGTATGCTGGCTGTGCGTTTCTCGTAGATGGCTTTTACTTTTTGAGGTATGTTCCCCGTATGCCTAGATGTTTGAGGGTTTTATAAAGAAGTAGGGCTGGATTTTATCAAAAGTTTTTTCTGCATCTAATGATATAATCATGTGGTTTTTGTTTTGACATCTGTTGATGTATTTAATTACTTTTATGGTTTTACGAATGTTGAACCAGACTTGCATCCCAGGAATGAAGCCTGCTTGGTCATGATGGATGATTTTTGAGATGTATTGTTGAATCCGGTTTGCTAGGATCCTGTTGAGAATTTTAGCATCTATGTTCATCAAAGATATTGGCCTGTAGTTCTCTTTCTTTGTTGGATCTTTACCTGGCTTGGGTATCAATGTGATGTTGGCTTCGTAAAATGATTTGTGCAGAGTTCCATCTTTTTCAATCGCCTGGAATACCTACTGTAGGATTGGAATCAGCTCCTCCTTAAATGTCTTGTAGAATTCTGCTGGAAAGCCATCTGGACCTGGGCTTTTTTTTGTAGGAAGTTTTCTTATTACATAGTCAATTTCCTTGATTTTTATTGGTCTATTTAGGGTCTCAATTTCTTTTTGTTCCAACTTAGGTAGATTGTGTGATGTCAGAAAGTCCTCCATTTCCTTAAGGTTTTC
>NW_007082955.1:0-310 GCF_000164805.1 Carlito syrichta
AACCAAATGACTTAACTAGCTGACAACTAGCTAGATACCTAGGTAGCCAGCTGATTTAAAGATTTATCTAAATAACTAGCTATGTACCTTGCCAGCTGACTTAAATAGCTAACTAGCTATCTACCAGCTAGCAAACTGACTTAAATAGCTAGCTGCCTAGCTAGCTAGCTGACTTAACCAGCTTGCTAAATATTTAGCTTAATCATTATCTAACGTGCTAGCTAGATGACTTAGTTATCTGACTTAACTCAGCTAATGTGCTACCTAGCTGACACATCCAGCTAACTTAACTCATTAGCTAACTAGCTGG
>NW_007082956.1:0-918 GCF_000164805.1 Carlito syrichta
AAAATAAACATTGACACCAACAAAGTCCCCCCCAAACCCACAAAGACATGGACACTAAACTTCATGACGCTAAACAACTCCTGGGTCAACGATGAAATCAAAACAGGGATCAAAAGATACGTGGAAACAAACGAAAATGAAGAAACATCTTACCAGAATCTCTGTGATGCCCTGAAAGCTGTAGTAAGAGGGGAATTTATATCCCTACAAACGCACATGAAGAAAATGGAAGGAACAGAAATTTACAACCTAACAAGACACCTAAAGATGCTGCAAAAGCAAGACCACAAAAACCCTAATTTCAGCAGAAGAATCCAGATCACCAAAATAAAAGCCCAAATCCAGGACATAGAAGACAAAAAGATAATACAAAAAATCAATGAAACAAAAAGCTGTTCCTTCAAAAGGGTAAACAAGATTGATGGTCCCCTACCTAGACTGACCAAGGAAAAACGAGAAAAAAATCAAATAAGCATAATCAGAAACACAAAAGATGAAGTCACATCTGACACTGAAGAAATACAAAAATCATTAGAGACTACTACGTACACTTGTATGGAAACAAACTTGAAAACCATAAGGAAATGGAGGACTTTCTGACATCACACAACCTACCTAGGTTGGAACAAGAAGAAATTGAGACCCTAAATAAACCAATAACAATCAAGGAAATCGACCACGTAATAAGAAAACTTCCTACAAAAAAAAGCCCTGGTCCAGATGGCTTTCCAGCAGAATTCTACAAGACATTCAAGGAGGAGCTGATACCAATCCTACTCAAGGTATTCCAGGCGCTTGAAAAAGATGGAACTTTCCCCAAATCATTTTACGAAGCCAACAGCACATTGATACCCAAACCAGGTAAAGATCCAACAAAGAAAGAGAACTACAGGCCAATATCTTTGATGAACATAGATG
>NW_007082957.1:0-346 GCF_000164805.1 Carlito syrichta
AGAGAGTGAGATCCTGACTCAAAAAAAAAAGAAAGGAAGAAAGAAAGAAAGAAAGAAAGAAAGAAAGAAAGAAAGAAAGAAAGAAAGAAAGAAAGAAAGAAAGAAAGAAAGAAAGAAAGAAAGAAAGAAAAAGAAAGAAAGGAAGGAAGGAAGGAAGGAAGGAAGGAAGGAAGAAAGGAAGGAAGGAAGAAAGAAAGAAAGGAAGAAAGAAAAAGAAAGGAAGGAAGGAAGGAAGAAAGGAAGGAAGGAAGGAAGAAAAAAAGAAAGGAAGAAAGAAAAAGAAAGAAAGGAAGGAAGGAAGGAAGAAAGAAAGAAAGGAAGAAAGAAAAAGAAAGGAAGGAAGGAA
>NW_007082958.1:0-1273 GCF_000164805.1 Carlito syrichta
GAAGACCAATTAGAATAGCAGCAGATTTATCCACAGAAAACCTTCAGGCTAGGAGAGCCTGGAGCCCTATCTTCAAAGTTCTAAAAGATAAACAATTTCAACCAAGAATAACCTATCCAGCCAAACTAAGCTTCATTAGTGAGGGAGAATGGAAATCTTTTCCAGATATCCAATCCCTAAGAACCTACGCTGCGACCAGACCACCTCTACAAGAAACACTTAAGAAAGTACTGAACACAGAAGAAAAAGAAAAAAGAACAACAACATTCTTCACAAGAATACAGGCAAAAGATTAAAAACACACATGAGCCAACTCCAGAACCCAAAGAAAGACAACAAACAAACAGGAATAACTCTGTAAGAACCTTATGACAGGGATCAACTCTTGCATTTCAATTATTAGCCTAAATGTGAATGGACTAAATGCACCACTCAAAAGACATAGAATGGCAAAATGGATAAAATATCATCAGGCAACAATCTATTGCCTTCAAGAGACTCACCTCACTAGAAAGGACACCCACAGACTCAAAGTAAGAGGATGGGAAACAAACTTTCAGGCAAACGGAATACAAAACAAAGGAGGAGTAGCGATCTTAATTTCAGACAAAATACCCTTCAAGCTACTAAAAATCAAAAAAGATACAGAAGGCCACTACATAATGATAAAAGGCTCGATCCATCAACAAGAAATATCTATTCTAAACATATATGCACCTAACATAGGTGCGCCAATTTTCATAAAGCAACTTCTAGGAAAACTAAAGAAAGATATTGACTCTAACATCATCACAACTGGGGACTTTAATACCCCACTCACAACCCTAGACAGATCATCAGGACAAAAAATCAGCAAGGAGATCCAGAACCTCAATGTGACTTTGGACCAAATGGACTTAATTGATACCTACAGAACACTCCATCCAAAGACCACAGAATATACATTCTATTCATCACTGCATGGAATGTATTCTAAGATCGACCACGTAATTGGCCATAAATCAAGCATAAGCAAATTTAAAAGGACCAAAATTCTACCATGCACCTTCTCGGACCACAGTGGAATAAAAATAAACACTGACACCAACAAAGTCCCCCCAAAACCCACAAAGACATGGACACTAAACAGCATGATGCTAAACAACTCCTGGGTCAATGGTGACATCAAAACAGAGATCAAATGATACCTGGAAACAAATGAAAATGAAGAAATATCTTACTAAAATCTCTGGGACACCTTGAAAGCTGTAGTAAGAGGGGAATTTATATCCCT
>NW_007082959.1:0-308 GCF_000164805.1 Carlito syrichta
AATGATAAACAAAAATATATAAGTAATATGAATAATATAAGTAATATAAGCAAAAGTATACAGGTAATATAAATAAAATAAGTAATATAAACAATATAAGCAATATAAGCTATATATATATATATAGCCAATATATAAACAATATATAAATAATATAAGTAATATAAGTAATATAAGCAAAAGTATATAAGTAATGTGTAAGTAATATAAACAATATATATAAGCAATATATAAATAATATAAGTAATATATATACACCATATAAACAATATATAAGTAATATAAGAAAAGTATATAAGTAATAAGCA
>NW_007082960.1:0-346 GCF_000164805.1 Carlito syrichta
CCACTCCATTCCATTCCAATTTGTTACTCTCCATTCCCTTCCATTCCATTCCAATCCGTTACTCTCCATTCCATTTCATTCCATTACTCTCCACTCCATTCCATTCAATTCCATTCCGTTATGCTCCATTCCATTCCATTGCATTCCATTCCATTAATTCCATTCCATTCCATTCCATTACTCTCCATTCCATTCCATTCCATTGCACTCCTTTCTATTCCATTCTGTTACTATCCATTCCTTTCAGTTACTCTCCATTCCATTCCATAACTCTCCATTCCATTCGATTCGATTCCATTCCATTCCGTTCCATTCCGTTACTCTCCATTGAATTCCATTCCAGTAC
>NW_007082961.1:0-656 GCF_000164805.1 Carlito syrichta
CAACTCAAAAAAAAAGAAAAAAAGAAAATGTTTCAATAATGTGATTCACTCTGCTTCTTTATTCTATGATTTCTAGTTTAAGGCATTACTAAACTGCATTAATTACATGTCTACTTAAATAAATGATTTTACTTGTTTCAAGTAATGAAAGAAATAAATAACTGCTATGTTCATCTTAATATAAACAGAGCAGAAAAAAGCAAATATGATTATGAAAGATTATTGCATTGTTATGTGAAAGCATCAGTGTGCCAGAACACATTGCAATCTGCTAGAACATTCCTCAAGTAACCTGTTCACTCATTGTCTTCTTTTCAACAAGCATATTTAAACAACTGCTAAGAGTCAGATATTAGGTCAATAGAAATATTAACTCATCAACAGGTCCTTCTTTCAGAATATCATGGGGAGTATTTTTTTTCTCTGAAATGATGGAATGCTCATTTGAATCATGTTTGTGTGTTTGAGAAACATTAAAATAATCTCTTAGAAGGATAGCTTCTTTTTTAACTTTTGTAAACATGACAGAAAAAATTCAATAATTTTAAAAAATAGCTTGAAGATATGGGGAAGCTTGGTTTTTAATTTTAGCCCTTCCACTTAAAATAGAGTGTTCTCAGGAAAGTTACTGAACTCTAGTTTTTCATGTGTAAAAA
>NW_007082962.1:0-486 GCF_000164805.1 Carlito syrichta
GCATTGTTCACAATAGCAAGAACAAGGAACCAATCGTGCTGCCCATCAGAAGAGAACCGAATTAAAAATATGTAGTACGTATACACAATGGAATATTACACAGCCATGAAGAAGAACAAAATCACGAACTTCGCAGCAACCTGTATGGACTTAGATCCTATAATACTGAGTGATCTTTCACAGAAACAAAGACATGAGTATCACATGTTCTCACTCATAAGTAGACCTTGAACAACTATCATGATACTGTAAGAAAAGGATTGACATTAGTGGGAAACTGCGGCAGGGTGGGGAGGTGGGGATGGGAGCGGCCACTGCACTCCAGTCTGGGTGACAGGGTGAGACTCCAACTCAAAAAAACAAAAACAAAAACAAACTAAGCCGGGCTTGGTGGCTCAGCCTATAATCCCGCACCTTTGGGAGGCTGAGGCGAGAGGATTGCCTGAGCCCAGGGGTTCAAGACCAGCCTGGGCAACATGGTGAGAC
>NW_007082963.1:0-319 GCF_000164805.1 Carlito syrichta
GGAAAAGCAAGATCACAAAAACCCTAATTTCAGCAGAAGAATCCAGATCACCAAAATAAAGGCCCAAATCCAGGACATAGAAGTCAAAAAGATAATACAAAAAATCAATGAAACAAAAAACTGTTTTTTTGAAAGGATAAACAAGATCGATGGTCTCCTAGCTAGACTGACCAAGAAAAAAAGAGAAAAAAAACCAAATAAGCACAATCAGAAAAACAAAAGTTGAAGTCACATCTGACCCTGAAGAAATACAAAAGACCATTAGAGACTACTATGTACACTTGTATGGAAACAAACTTGAAAACCTCAAGGAAATGGA
>NW_007082964.1:0-373 GCF_000164805.1 Carlito syrichta
CTCAGCCTGTAATTCCATGCTTTGGGAGGCTGAGAGGAGTGGATTTCCTGAGCCTGCGGGTTCGAGACCCACCTGGGCAACTTGGCGAGACCTCAACTCTACAATAAATCAAAAAAAAAAAATAAGCCGGGTGTGGTAGCACACGCCTGTAGTTCCAGCTACTTGGAAGACTGAGGCAGAAAAATCACCAGAGCCCAACATATCAAGGCTGCAGTGGCCAGGAGCAGCCACTGCACTCCGGTCTGGGTGACAGAGTGAGACTCCAACTCAAAAAAACCCCCCAAAAAACCCCTTACTTCTCAACAGAAAACAAATGGATGTATTAAAAGGGATGAAAAAATACCAGAATAGACTTTTTTTTCAAAAGAAGACA
>NW_007082965.1:0-303 GCF_000164805.1 Carlito syrichta
TCACACAGGGAGGCTCTGAGCACCCACCCCTCAGAGACACCGGTCCCATTCCTGGCTGAATACCCTGTGGGGGCCCCAGAGCCACTCTCGCTGCTCACCGCCTGCCCTTTGGAGCTTTGGAGCTCTGGAACTCTGGGCCCACCCTGGCTGAGGCACTCAGTGTAAGACCCCAAGCCGGGGGACCCAGACAAGTGGATAAAAACAGATCTGCTGAAACTACCTTGCTATTCTCCAGGCAGAGACTTCCATTGCCCCGCCCACCTATCAACAAACTTTACCTCAGTTCCTAAGGCAACAGCGTGA
>NW_007082966.1:0-404 GCF_000164805.1 Carlito syrichta
CTCACATGTTCTCACTCATATAATGGACCTTGAACATCCAATGCAATACTATGAGAAAATGACGGATGGTACTGCGAAACTATGGGGGGGAGGGGGATGGGATTAACAGTAGCAAATATCTGCCGGGGGATGGGAAAACACTTCTTATCTACAGAGTGCCTGAATGAAACCTCATTGTACACCTAACCCTTAACTGTACCCCACAAAACCATAATAAAAAATACTGATTAATGGAAAAAAAAAAAAAATTCCCTTGTTAGAAGAAAAGAACAGTGTAAAATTAATAAATTATACTTCTGTAGTAAAATGCTAGAAAAATAAACCCAAAATAAATTGAAGGAAGGAGCTGGGCTCAGTGGCTCAGCCTATAATCCCGCACTTTGGGAGGCTGAGGTGAGTGGATT
>NW_007082967.1:0-579 GCF_000164805.1 Carlito syrichta
CAAACCATGAGAACCTTAGAAAATGAAGGAAATACCCTCATGGAAATCGGAACTGGCATCAAATTCCTGAACAAAACCCAAAACCCACAGCTCATAAGAGAGAAAATAGACAAGTGGGACGTTATTAAACTGACAAGCTTCTGCAAAGCCAAAGAAACCATCAAGAGAGCAGGGAGACAGCCTACAGACTGGGAAAAAGTATTTGCCAACACCAGGTCTGACAAAGGCTTAACATCCTGGATCTACAAGGAACTCAAACATGCTGAAAAGAAAAAAACAAACAACCCCATTATAAAATGGGCAAAAGATATGAACAGACACTTCACAAAGGAAGACATCCGAGCAGCCAACAAACACATGAAGAAATGCTCAACCTCACTAATCATCAGGGAGATGCAAATCAAAACCACACTGAGATACCACCTAACCCCAGTCAGAATGAAAATCATCAACAACTCAAAAAATAACAGCTGCTAGAGAGGGTGTGGTTCAAAGGGAACACTTCAACACTGTTGGTGGGAGTGTAAACTAGTGCAACCTCTGTGGAAAGCAGTGTGGCGATTCTTAAAAGCTCTAAAT
>NW_007082968.1:0-1402 GCF_000164805.1 Carlito syrichta
AGTGTTGACTCCAGTGGCCGTGGCCCAGTCTTCCATCAAAGGGATTGGCCTCTTCCTTGGTCTCATGGGGCCTCCATGGCTTCTCAGATTTGCAGTGTGACAGGGTGTCTCTGTGCCACTGAAAAGTGAAATCAGGTCATAAGGTGGCAGGCCCTGCCCCTGGTTAAAGAGGTCCTGTTGTGGGGTAGCAGCCACTCCCCAATCATCCTGGCAGCTATCCCAGCAGTGTGCCTGCTCAGATGTGCGCTGGGAGCTTTCCCAAGCCTGGCTTGCATTTCACCTTTGTCTGTTTTAAGGTGTGATTGTCTGGTTTGAGTCATTCTTGCCTTCTGGGGAGACACAGGAGGATTGTCAGGTGGGGAGATGAGCAAATCTGTTGTTACTCCTTGCTAAAATTGGAATGTGTACAACCACACCCACACTCAATGGGCACACCTCTTGCGGCTCTTGGAGGGCTTTGTCTTCCATTCTAGAATATTTCTTCTCTTGCTTTTTTCACCTGCCTGTCTATGGCCTCCTCTGTCCTTCCTCCCCATGGTGTTCTGATTTCAGATGCATCTCTTTCTTTCTTGACTTGCCAGGGAGTGATTTGTGTTCTGAGAGAGAGCCTCAGCCTGGGCTGGCTGGTTTTGATAGATGCCTGAGTCCTCTGCCAGCCACTTTTGACTTTTTGGCAAGGACTATTCCATGAAATTGACCGAACCACGAAGAGACCTGAGATGGTTGTTCTTCTTCTCCACCCCATGTGCCTTCCTCTTTGAGGCAGGGCAGAGTGTTTTGCACAGCAGGAGCTGCTGGTCTCCTTGCAGTAGCCTGAGCCCCAGGCCTAAGAACAACAGCATGGCCCACGCTTAGCTCTTCCATTAAAAATCACTGCTGGAAAGACACTGACTGGGGTTGGGTTTGTACACAATGCCCCCTCCACGCACATCTATTCAGCACACACTGAGCAGGATATGCTACCAGGTCTGAAAGGCGGTGGTGCGCAGCGAGACTCAACACACTTTGAGGCCAAGAGATTTATTAGAGCAGCGGCTACAGAAAGAGGGAAGAGGGTCTGTAACCGCCTGGTAAGGGAGGGAGAGTGAGAGGGTGACAGCGAGAGAAGTCTGTATTTATCAGTTAGGGAGGGGGTGGCCAGTGCTGTATTAGGGTCTTTATTGGAGGGGGCTATGAGGTAGTATTCCTATAGGGAGATAATATTTGTGTATAGGTTTAAGTTTCACATGCACGGGAAAAGCAGGAGCTTAGGGCCTTTGTTGTCTTTGTTTGGTTCCATATAGTGTTTAGCGCCATCTCGGGAGACACCCTTCTGACTGTTTCCTGCATCTTTCAAGGTCCATGGAGAGGAAACAAACCAAACACAATAGAAAGACAGGCATGATCCCTCACCTTGAGGGAC
>NW_007082969.1:0-6509 GCF_000164805.1 Carlito syrichta
TAGAGATGAGGTCTCGTCAAGTTGCCCAGGCGGGTCTTGAACCCACGGGCTCAGGCAATCTACTCACCTCGGCCTCCCAAAGTGCTGAGATTACAGGCTGAGCCACTGAGCCCAGCCAAAGCTCATTCTTTCAAAGAATAAGCAAGACTGATAGACCGTAACCAGAATAGATTGATAGACCCCTAGCCAAAATGACCAAGAGAAAGAGAGACAATGTCCAAATAAACAAAATCAGAAATGCAAAAGATCAAGTCACAACAGACCCTGAAGAATTACAAAAGATTATCAGAGATTAGTATGGAAACAAACTTGAAAATCTAAATGAAATGTAGGAATTTCTGACATTGCACAACCTCCCAATGTTGAAACAAGAAGACATTGAGACACTGAATAAACCAATAACAACCCAGGAAATTGACTTTGTCATAAGACAACTACCTACAAACAAAAGCCCTGGAACAGATGACTTCCCATTGGAACTCTTCAAAACATACAGGTAGCTGATACCAATCCTATTGAAAGTATTTCAGGCTATTGAGTAAGATTGAACTCTCCCCAAATCATTTTATAAAGTTAACATCACACTGATACCCAAACTGGGCAAACACCCAACAAAGAAAGAGAACTACAGGCCAATGTCCCTGGTGAACATCTATGCAACAATTTTTAAAACATTCTAGCAAATCAGATCTAACAACACATCTCAAAAATCATTTGCCATGACCAAGTTGGCTTCATCCCCAGGATGCAAGGCTAGTTCAATATTTACAGAACCATAAATGTAATTAAATACATCAACAAATGTAAAAATAAGAACCACATGATAGCCAGGTTCGGTGCCTCAGCCTGTAATCCCACACTTTGTTAAGCTGAGGTGAGTGGATTGCCTGAGCCCTCGGGTTCGAGACCTGCCTGGGCAACTTGGTGAAACCTCATCTCTAAAATAAATCAAAAAATTAGCCAGGAGTGGTAGCATGTGCCTTTAGTTCCAGGTACTTGGAAGGCTGAGGTGGAAGGATCATCACATCCCAGCAGGTTGAGGCTGCAGTGGCCAGGAGCGGCCACTGTACTCCAGTCTGGGTGACAGAGTGAGACTCCAACTCAAAAGTAAGAAAAAAAAGAACCACATGATCATATCATTAGATATAGAAAAAGCTTTTTATAAAATTCAGCATCCCCCCATGATAAAAATCCTTGAACACCTAGGCACAGATGGAACATACCTTAAAATAGAGCCATCTATGATATAAACCCACAACAAACATATTGCTAAACAGACAGAAATTGGAAGTGTTTCCCCTGAGAACTGAAACAAGGCAAGACTGTGCACTTTCACCCATCCTGTTCAACATAGTGTTGGGAGTTCTAGCTAGAGCAATTAGTCAAGAGAAAGAAATCAGGGGTATCCAAATAGGAAAAGAGGAAGTTGTTATCTCTCTTTGCTAACAATATGATCCTCTACCTCAAAAATCTATGAGAATCTGTCAAAAACCTCCTTGCACTGAAAAAGGTCTTTAGCAGTCTCTGGGTACAAAATCAATGTGCAAAAGATTCTTGTATTCATATAAACCAACGACAAACAGGCAGAGAACCAAATAAAAGGCACAATCCCATTCATAGTCACTACCAAAAAAAAAAAAGAAAAGAAATACTTGAACATCTTCCTAATCAAAGAAGTGAAAGACTTTTACAATGAAAACTACAAAACACTACTCAGAGAAAACCAAGAAGACACAAACAAATGGAAAAATATTCCATGTTTATGAATAGGAATAATCAATATTGTTAAGAATCAATATTGTTAAGATGGCAATCTACAGATTCAATGTAATACCCACTAAATTACCAACGTCATTTTTCTAAGACCTGGAAATGGCAATACAGAAATACATATGAAAACATACATGACCATGAATAGCCAAGACAATCATTAGCAAAAGAAACAAAGTGGGAGGTGTCACACTTCCAGACTTTAAATTTTACTATAGGTCTACAATATTCAAAACAGCCTGGTATTGGTACAAGCACAGGCATATAGTCTAATGGAACAGGTTATAGATCCTGGAAGCAAAACCTGAATTTCTCAACTAAGTCATCTTTGACAAAGTCTCCCTAACAGCCACTGGGGAGAGAAGAACCTATTTGGTAAATGGTGCTGGGAAAATTGGCAGACCACATACAGAAGACTGAAACAGAACCCCTACCTATCACCATACACAAACATCAACTCTGATGAATCAAAGACCTAAACGTAAAACCTCAAATTGTAGTAATCTTATTAAACACTGAAGACATCCTGTGTCCTTCTGCCTAAATTTCTCTAAATACCTCTGTCCTTCTATTAGGTGGTTGTTTCTTTCTTTCTTTATTATTATTATTATTTTTGTGTTGGAGTCTCACTCTGTTGCCCAGACTGGAGTGCAGTGGCCACTCCTGGCCACCGCAGCCTCGATCTGCTGGGCTCCGGCGATCCTTCCACCTCAGCCTTCCAAGTAGCAGGAACTACAGGTGTGCGCTACCACACCCGGCTACCACACAGGTGTGCGCTACCACACCCGGCTCATTTATTGTAGAGATGAAGTCTCGCCAAGTTGACCAGGCGGGTCTTGAACCCGAGGCATCAGGCAATCCACTCACCTCAGCCTCCCAAAGGCGTGGGATTAGAGGCTGAGTCACCCAACCCAGAAGTGATTGTTTCTTTGAGATGTGATACAAGTTGGACAGTTTTTTAGAAACACAAATTGGTATTGCTTATATCATTTTTCTGCTGTTGCTCTCTTCAAGAACTGGAAGATTCATACTGTAATTTTAAAAAGGTCTTAGATAATCTATGTTTTTAAGTACCAATAAACTTTCACATTATTGATAGGATAAGTTTAGCAAGTAAACCTCTGACCTTGTTTACAGTTCTTCAGGGATTACGTAAATAGCTAATTATTAGATGGTATCTCTGTATGCTGTGAATTGTGAGTGTGAAGCATTTGATCTTTAATTTGTTGTTGACTTATAATTTATTTCCCAGCTTTTAGATGACAGACCGTTGGCTAAAGAAACCAGAATTCAAGAAATTTAAAAAATATTTTACTCTCCCTTAAAACTTTTATTTTATTGTCTTTTGTAAGGATGAAAAAGTAATAATTGAAAAATTAACATTAAATACAAAAAGTGGGATATATGTGACAAGTTTATTCTTTTTTGATTTTCCATTATCAATAAACATCAACTGACATTTACTCGACCTATAACATTTATTTTCCTGATATAATTTATAAAATATGATGTATCTTTTACTTTATTACTCAGTTGAGTTAAAAGTACTTACTTAAAAATAATAGTGTCAAGAAAGCCCTACAGTGAGTCCTTGTATCGGGGAGCTCCACATCTGTGGATTCAACAAAATGCAGATCAAAAATATTTGGAAAAAAAAATAACCCAAATAAAAATACAACATATCAACCATGTACATAGCATTTGCATTATATTAGGTATTATACGTAATCTAGACATGATGTACAGCACACAGGAGGATGCGTGTAGGTTCTCTGCAAATACTACTCAATTTTATATGAGGGGCTTGAGCATCTCTGCAGGTTTGGGTATCCAAGAGGGTCCTGGAACCATCTCCCATAGGATCCGAGGAAGGCTACAGTGCTGAGTAGCTATTGGTCTCTAATTGATTGGTCGGACCATCGTGTATCTGGTTTTCAGCTGTAATAGTGATCATTTGAGTTAATCATGAACAGAATTTAAATACTTATAAAATCCTTAGAGAGATTGTGTTTCACTTTATTAGGATACTGCAGTATTTGGGTTTTTTTTTTTTTTTTGAGTTGTACTCTCACTCTGTCACCCAGACTAGAGTGCAGTGGCCGCTCCCAGCCACTGCAGCCTCAACCTGCTGGGCTCCGGCGATCCTTCCGCCTCAGCCTTCCAAGTAGCCCGAATTACAGGCAAGCTCTACCACGCCCGGCTGATTTTTTGATTTATTGTAGAGATGAGGTCTCACTGCCCAGGCGGGTCTCGAACCCGTGGGCTCAGGCAATCCACTCACCTCAGCCTCCCAAAGGCGCGGGATTAAAGGCTGAGCCACCGAGCCGACTTGGGTGTTGTTAATTAGCAGGCCTAGAGGTTATTTGGATATCATTCACCAGTTAGCAGGGCCTACAACTTGCGCCCTCAGTATAAGTAACTGGTGCATCCCTAAGCTGTGTGTTTCTTCCAAGGCTTGGAAGGAGGTGATAACTCCTTACCTCAGGTCTCTCTAACTTTCAGCTGTATTTTTAACTTACTGCTGGCCTTCCTTTTTGTGAGTGTACCATGTTTATATTTTCTATGAATTGTGCTTATTTCAGTGGGAGAATGAGGTATTGAAACAGTGGTTCTTAGATGCGGTTGTTTGCCAAGGCTGACATTTCAAGGGAAATTGGGTAAACCTGTTTTTAACCTAAGTAATGATGATGGAGGTTGCAGGATCTTCTAAAATGTCAGAGTGATAAAATTGGTCATGGCCTCTTAACAACATAAGAAAACTTGAATGCAGTTTACCACCATCCTTTGAAGGACTTTGAAACTGTTGCTTTTGGCTGATTTCTTGGGTCTTTTTGCTCTACCCAACCTCTCTTTTCAGAAATTCAGAGGAAGAAATGATGTGTTGCTAAAGTAGATCACACACACACACACACACACACACACACACACACACACAGACACACAAGCATAGATTTATATAAAATCTTATTTCTAATAATAGACTATTTAGGAACAGTCTATAATTTGCTATGAAAGTCTGTGATAATAAGTGACTAATTCAAAAGATCAAATACTTTAACTTATATTTGTGAAAATGTCAACACAGTATAAGAAAGTGAGGGCAAGGTCAGTTTCCAGAAGCTTCTATCAGGTCAAGCCCCAGCGCACCCAGGGTCTGCTTCTGAATCATCTTCTCTAAGTCCACAGGGGAACCTTGGTCCTCAAGTCTCTCCTGTCACTTAAGTTACATCACCAGCCTCTTGGTCTGAGACTTGCGCCCTGGTTCTTCAACTAGCTTTCACCACAGCTTTTCTTTCCCAAGAGACATAATAATAGCGTTGCAGAAAGTGGCTTTGTGTATCAGACAGACTGGAATTAGAATCTACTGCTTAGTAACTGTGCTTGAGAAAGTAATTTTCCTTTATAAATTTCAATGGGCACGACCATGACTAACACATTGGGATTCTGTGAGCTAAAGTATATAGAGTACTATGTGTGTTGCCAAAACATAATAGGAATGTCGTAAATTGTTTATATTATTTTCTCTTTTTCCCACATTCTAAAATTGAGCTGGATCCAATATTAAATCCTCATATCTTTCTTTGTCAGTGTTCTGTGCTGTGCAGGACTAATGATTTTCTGTGTATTTTTTTTTACACATACCCTCCATGAAAGAGCTTCCTTTTAATTTCCAGTAAATTGAAACTTCCAGTTTTTACGTGTCTATGAATAACTAAAAAAATTTTTCTAGTGAAAAATATAAAGATCATCATTGAAGTGGGTTAGAGAAATATAAAACATATGTAGATATTTTAGAAAATGTGTAAATCATTTACAGTTACATTAGACATATTTATTTTAATGCAGAATATGATATAAATGTCCAAATGGACTTTTGTTATATTTCATTGTCTCATCTGTTTTAACAGGTTAGGAAGTATACACTTCACAATAGAGTATAATTTATCAGGATAGAAACCATTTAAAAAGGAAAAATTTACTGAAGCTGTAGATAATCCAGCCAAACGAAATCATGTCTACGTGTGTTTTGGACTACTTAACACAGCACATGTGACTATTCCCAAAGTAAAATCATAGACTACTTTATATTTAATTCATTTCATCCAGAAAAATTATTTGAATGCCAGATACTGCAAAAAATTCCATAATTGCATCTAAGGTATGGTTGCTCATCTCACAGAACTAACCGTCTAATGAGAAATAAAACAAATATGGAAATTAATTACAATATAAAATTGAATAAGATGAGCAAAACTGGAAAAACAGAAGTGCTTACCCTAAACTGTAAGACAAACTAAGCAGTGGCTGTTTATTCACATATTTTCTCTAAATACTTAAGTGTTTATTTATATCATTTATTCTTACAATGCTGGGGTTATACTTTGTATTTTGTTTCCTAATTTTTTTAAATTTGGCATATATCATAAAAGTTCTTTCTTATCCTTAATTATGTTTAAAAATACTGCTTGATGGCCAGAAGGTATTCTGTCATATGGGAGATATTTAAACATTCTATTGTTGAATATTGAGTTTGCTTACTCACTGCTTCAAGCCTCAGCAAAAGTAAAGAAAAAGATCAATAAACATTCATTTTTAATGTAAAGTATATTCAAATGTGTTTTCTACTACATGCATCAGGCAAAGTTAGTATCAGATCATACGTTTCACATTTTAATCTACATATAATTGTTACACAGTCCTATTCAGAGTAAATGGGTAACAAATTGCCACAGGTAGAT
>NW_007082970.1:0-370 GCF_000164805.1 Carlito syrichta
CCCGCGGGCTCAGGCAATCCACTCACCTCAGCCTCCCAAAGTGCTGGAATGACAGGCTGAGCCACCGAGCCCGGCTTTTTAAAATTTATAGTAGAGATGAGGTCTCGCCAAGTTGCTCAGGCAGGTCTCAAACTCGCGGACTCAGGCAATCCACTCACCTCGGCCTCCCAAAGTGCTGGGATTACAGGCTGAGCCACCACACCCAGTCGTGTATTCTTTTTTAAATGTTTAAACTTCAGTCACCTCCAAAGTACTCTCCATCTGATGCAATACCCTTATCAAGAGACTTTTTCCACCGGGCTCCGTGGCTCAGCCTGTAATCCCGCACCTTGGGAGGCTGAGGTGAGGGGATTGCCTGAGCCCGCGGGTT
>NW_007082971.1:0-911 GCF_000164805.1 Carlito syrichta
TTTAAATGTGCTTATACTTGATTTGTGTCCAATTATGTGGTCGATCTTAGAATATGTTCCATGCGGTGATGAGTAGAATGTGTATTCTGTGGTCTTTGGATGGAATGTTCTATAGGTATCAATTAAGTCCATTTGGTCCAGAGTCTCATTGAGGTTTCAGATCTCCTTGCTGATTTTTGCCCTGATGATCTGTCTAGGGTTGTGAGTGGTGTATTAAAGTCCCCAGTTATGATGGTGTTAGAGTCAATGTCTTTCTTTAGTTTTCCTAGAAGTTGTTTTATGAAAGTTGGCGCACCTATGTTGGGTGCATATATGTTTAGGATAGATATTTCTTGTTGATGGAGTGAAGCTTTTATCATTATGTAGTGGCCCTCTCTATATTTTTTAATTTTGATAGTTTAAATGATATTTTGTCTGAAATTAGATTTGTGACTCCTCCTTTCTTTTGTGTTCCATTCACCTGAAAATTTGTTTCTCATCCTCTTACTTTGAGTCTCTGTATGTCCTTTCTAGTGAGATGGGTCTCTTGAAGGCAGTATATTGTTGCCTGGTGATATTTTATCCATTTTGTCATTCTATGTCTTTTCAGTGGTGTGTTTAGTCCATTCACATTCAGACTAAATTATTGAAATGTGAGAGTTCGTCCCTATCATGGAGTTCTTATTGAGTTGTTGTTCTTCCACTTGGTTTTTTCTTTTGTCTTTCTTCTGGTTTTGGGGTTGGTTCGTGTATATTTTATTCTTTTCCCTGTACTCTTGTGAAGAACATTGTTCTTTTTTCCTTTTCTTCTGTGTTTAGTACTTTCTTAAGTGTTTCATGTAGAGATGGTTTGGTGGCAGTATAAGTTCTTTGGGATTGGATATCTGGGAAAAGATTTTAATTCTCCCTCACTGATGAAGCTTAATCTTGGC
>NW_007082971.1:931-1716 GCF_000164805.1 Carlito syrichta
TCGTTTCTGCAGATAAATCTGCTGCTATTCTGATTGGTCTTCCATGGAAGGTGATCTGGCCTTTTTCTCTTGCTGCCTTTAGGATTTTTTCTTTTGTGCCTACTTTATTTAGGCGAATTATTATGTGTCTAGGAGTTGGTCTTCTCAAGCAGGGGTTCTCTGAATCTCTTGTGTTTGAATTTTTGCATCACTGATTAGATAAGGGAAGTTTTCTTGAATGATCTCATGGAAAGTTTGTTCCAATGTGGTCTCTGTTTCTCTTTCTGCCTCAGGGAGTCCGATTATTCTGGTTAGGCCTCTTGAGGTAGTCACTCATCTCTTGAAGGTTTTGTTCTGTCTTTTTGAGCTTATTTTCTGTGTTTTTAAGAGTTTGGGTTAGTTCTATATTTTGGTCCTCAATCTCTGAGATTCTTTCTTCTGCTTGGGTAATTCTGCTTTCCATGCTTATCAATTTGTTATTTATTTCATTCACAGTATTCTTTATTACTGTTATCTCAGATATCAGCTCCTTCCTAGTTTCTTCTTGTGTCTCCTCAATTCTTTTTAATCTCTCCATTATTGTTTTGATATCTACATTTGCAGTTTGAGACCCTTCATTCTGGGGGTTTTTTATTGTTTGCATTCCAAAGTCAGTTTTCTCAGAGTCTGCTCTCCCAGGCGTCTGTCAGAGACCCATACTCTTCTTCTGATTTTTCTTCATTTCTGTAAATTTTTCTCCCTCTCCTTCTTTCCCTCCCCCTCTTCAATTCTGTTTTTGAGGGAAGGTGGGGTTGCTTTTATTTCTC
>NW_007082971.1:2321-15984 GCF_000164805.1 Carlito syrichta
AAATAATGGAGGAAGGGGGGGTCAATAGGGAGTTAGAAAGAGAGAAGTGCGAGAGGGAAAACAGATATACATACCAACTATCAGGTGAGAAAGAGACACAGGGCCGGGAAGAAGTGAAGAAAGAAAGGTAAGAAAGATTCCCTAAAGAATACTGATAGCTACACAGAGACAGGCCAATAAAATCAAGAAACAGTATAAGTCAGAAGGTAAACACCAAACGTGATCTAAACCAACAGTTTCAATGATAAAATCATAAGTCAAAATAAGCGATCAGACTAGAGTCACTTCTTTTGATCACTTCTGTGATCTCCAATTCCGGCCTCTCCCTTTTGTTTTTCGTTGCAGCATAGGGGTGAGGCTTTGTCTCCTGTTTTGCACTGTTGCCTTAGGAACTGAGGTAAAGTTTGTTGATAGGTGGGCGGGGCAATTGAAGTCTCTGCCTGGAGAATAGCAAGGTAGTTTACCCAGATCTGTTTTTCTCCACTTGTCTGAGTCCCCCGGCTTGGGGTCTCACACTGAGTGCCTCAGCCAGGGTGGGCCTGGAGTTCCAGAGCTTCAAAGTTCCAAAGGGCAGGCAGTGGGCGGCGAGAGTGGCTCTGGACCCCCCACAGGGTACTTCAGCCAGAAATGGGACTGATGTCTCTGAGGGGCGGGTGCCCAGACCCTCCCTGTGTGACTGGCGGTGCCGGGTGCTGGGTTGGAGACAATGCAGCCGGGGAGAGAGCCGGAGGGGGCAGGGACCCAAAACTCCAGCGCACGCAGTGGAATAGCAGTGGCAGGAGGCGGCAATATCTGGTCTTAGGAAATGAGGTAAAGTTTGTTGATAGGTGGGCGGGGCAATGGAAGTCTCTGCTTGGAGAATGGTGAGGCAGTTTAAGCAGATCTGTTTTTCTCTGCTTGTCTGGGTCTTCCGGCTTGGGGTCTCACGCTGAGTGCCTCAGTCAGGGTGGACCCGGAGTTCCAGAGCTCCAAAGTTCCAAAGGGCAGGCGGTGAGCAGCGAGAGTGGTGCTGGGCCCCCTACAGAGTACTTCAGCCGGGAATGGGACCGGTGTCTCTGAGGGGCGGGTGCCCAGAGCCTCCCTGTGTGACCAGCGGCTTGGTGCCGGGTGCCCTGGCTGGAGACAATGCAGCCAGGGAGGGATCTGGAGGGGGTTGGGACCAGAGACTTCCACACACGCAGTAGAACAGCAGCAGTGGGAGTGGGCCGCAATATCTGGCCCTGCGTGGGACTGAAGTTCCCGGGCCTGGCACCAGCATGGTTAGTGGTGGGCTGGGGGATGGGGGAAGAGAAGTAATAGCCTTTTTGGGAACTCACGTTCAGAGAATCTCACCAGTTCACCTATGCCGTCGCCATCTTGCCAATCTCCCTTGATTTGCATTTCTTTGATGATTAATGAGGTTGAACATTTTTTCATATGTCTTTTGGTTGTCCATATGTCTTCTTTTGAGAAGATTCTAACAAAACAAAGTGAGATGTATCATATTTTCAGACTTTAAACTTTATTACAAGGCTATAACAATCAAAACAGCCTGGTATTGGTACAAGAACAGGCACGGAGACCAATGAAACAGGATAAAGATTCCAGAAAAATAACCTCAATTTCTTAACCAACTCATTTTTGACACAGCCACCACGAACAACACTGGGGAAAGGAGAATCTATTCAGTATATGATGCTGGGACGATTGACCGACAGCATGCAGAAGAATGTAACAGGACCCCTACCTAGCACCATACACAAAAATTGACTCTAAATGGATTAGAAACCTAAGTATAAAACCTCAAACTATCAGATTCTTAGAAAACACAGGAGGTACCCTTATAGACATTGGAATAGGCCATGAATTTCTGAACATAACCCCAAAAGCCCATGGCATACAAGATAAGATAGACAAGTGGCACCTCATCAAACTGAAAAGCTTTTGCAAAACAAAAGAAACCATCAAGAGAGCAGGGGAACAGTCCACCAAATGGAAATAAATATTTGCCAACTGTCTATCTGACAAAGGTCAAGTATCCAGGATCTACAAGGAATTCAAATGTGCCAAAAGGGAAAACACAAACAGCCCTATAATGAAATGGGAAATTCCCCAGGTGGAACTGAAGTTTTCCATCCTGGGATCACTCTGAGGAACACTGACAAAGTACATGGCATTTTTGTATCATAAAATTTTTGCAGGTGAGGGCTCTGGAGTTGGAGGGTCCTGTGTGTTAGTCCAGTTGCTTATCAGTTCTGAGATTGGGGAAAGATTTTTATTTTGATTCCTTACACTGTAAGTCTCAGTTTTCCTGACACTGAAATGAGCTTTAGCGATAATATCGATCTTATCCTGCTATTATCAGAGTGTGAGCATGCCTACCCTTCCCACGCCAGCTCAAGTGTCCTTTGCTCACAGTAGCTTTCCTGTTATTTATTATTAGATTGGTTTCCTTTCTTACATGCTCAACTACAACCAAACTCTTGTTCTTTAAGGGTATTCATTCCAGTTTTTTGTACATTCACTAGTAGGGTTATTTTGATAAATCTGTCTTCCTCAACCCAAGTGCTGGCTTCATAAGATCAGGAATCTGTCTTCTTCTTTTTTTAAAAGCTATCCATGTGTTTTCAGTGCCTCCCAACACCATACTGGCATCTGCTTTACATATTTGTTGAATAAATAACATTGAACATATAAAGGAGACAGCACATTTCCTAGAATATAGTAAGCATTTAGCTCATATCTGTTAAAAATATAAAATTATGGTTTTATGCTTCCACTTAATTTTTTCAGGGAAACTCACCATTTGTTTACATTCTCTCATTCACAACTTAAATTATAAGTTTCTTGAAGTAGAGAAATATGTTTTGTGTGGGTTTGTATGAGTGTGTGAAACTGGTGTGTAAGTGGTAAATGTTCTATAAATCCCATGTGTGGTTGAGTTTGATAACCTAGTGTTTATTGCAGGGTTAGCAGGTCATTGGTTCCCAATTAATGGGATGATTTGCTTATTAAGAGACACAAAGTTGAGGAATTACTGTTTTTATCAGCTGCTGGACTGAAATCCCCCAACTTTCTGTTGGAGATTGAGTATAGGCATTGAGAAAGGTTGTGTGTCAATGTACTTTAAAGGTATTGCCTGTGTGGCCAGTTTCTAATTGGATTCCATCTTATCATGAAAGAGATCTGATGGCATTTCCTCAGGGTGCTTTTGGTCTAGCAATTCTCTTTGATAACATTCTGGTTTGCTATAGTTCTTTCAAATCCAGACCCAGAGGAGTCTGGAATGTAGAAATATTAACATTTAGATTCATTTCTCATGGTAGTCATGTAATTGAATTTCTCTCTCTTGCCAACGCACTTTAAACTGGTGTAACTATCACAGTCTCCAGTGGACCTCTTAAATAGAAAGTATTGGTGGAATTTTGTCTACTAAAAAGGATTATATCAATTCAGCCTACTCTCAGCATTCTGCACAAAAACTTTGCCATGTTCAACCTCACTGAAATACATTTGTAACGGTGTCAGTATTTATATTCCAGGAACCTTTAAAGATCATTTAGTCCCTCCAGGTCTCTAAGTGGAACAGTTGCTTGGGACAGGACACAAGTGTAATTGTCAGGATATATGCGAGACAAATTTTTCTTATTTCTGCTTAAAACCTTTCTGTGGAAGACAAATATGTATTAAGCTGTTCAAATAAAACTTCTAAGAGAAGGTTTGGAGAAATTTGTGGTTTTGTTATTAGATGAATTTTTCTGTAATATGCAGTTGAAACTCATTTATGTATGAGTAAGAATTTTGTTTCTCATATCTAAGTGTAATTACTATCACATTTATGTCTTTATATCAAAGTGAATTCAATTCTGAGTCTCAAATTCCAGTTGCCAAGTATTGTGGTACCTACTTTTTCAAGAATCAGGGCATCCTGATATGTCTCTGGGTCATGGGTAAAGAGTATCTACAATGTTCAATCCATGATGGGACTCGGTGTCCACACTTGATAATTCCATTTGCATATGGAGAGGGAACATGGTAATCTTTATGATAACTTCCAAGCCATGATAGAACAGTCACTAAAATGCTACAAATTAATAGCTTCTGTTCCCAAACCCAACTAATGGTGTTGCTTCTTGGCTTATGACACATACACTGTTAACACACATCTTGAGCAAACAATGACAACCAGATGTTAGAGCATGAGACAGTCAAACCATTATAAGAGCAAGACTGTAAGAAAGTGGCTAGGCAGGGCACAGTGGCTCAAGCCTGTAATCCCAGCACTTTGGGAGGCTGAGGTGAGAAAATTGCGTGAGCCCATGGGTTCGAGAACAGCCTGAGTAACTTGGCAAGACCTCATCTCTACAATAAATCAAAAAATTAGCTGGGCGTGGTAGCACATGCCTGTAGTTCTGGCTACATGGAAGGTTGAGGTGGGAGGATCGCTGGAGCCCAGCAGATCGATGTTGGGGGTGGCCATGAATGTGCCATTGCACTTCAGCCTGGGTGACGAAGTGAGAATCCAACTCAAAAACAAAACAAAACAAAACAAAAACGGTGGCCAAAGAATGCCACGTTTTAGAAGTCTTTGCTTCTCCACAAGATCACTTGGTGGGTCTAGCTTGCCCAGTTGTTAGAAGCTGGCTACCTCCATCTATGTGCCCCCTTCCTAGTCCACCCTTTCCTTTCATTGGCTTCCAGTCATGAAATGCAGGTCACCATGCTGATACGGCTCTCTCCATTTACGGAACTGCAACCCTCACAAGAAGATCCCAATCTGTTTTCTTCTTATTGAAAGAAGCTACCTCAAGAATCCAACCTACACCAGACATTTATGACTGTGCCCTAGTAAACATTCACACCATTTACATTCATTCCTGATTTTTATTTGTAGGTTCATGTTGTTCCAGGGTACATGACCCAATCCCTTGAAAAACCAAGCCGCGACCATCGGTGGGATGGACCAATGGTGATGGGCAGGAGATATTCTCAATTTTCCTGACACAACCTCTTAGGTAGACCCTGTGTATTAAACCTCAGGGTAGGGCTTTATCAGTGTTCCTGTACCTCCATTATAGAAGAATGTTCTACTGTTATACAAGGATGCCAAACTCTGCCTGGTATTAGAGTCTGTGTGAGAGCTAGTTTTCTGCCTCTTCTCCAATGGTGGTGCTGCAGGATCCTAGACCCGAGTGGGTCTCCTGGACCTCCTTCAGTGGAAGTGGCTTTAGTCTGGGACTGAGAAGTAAAAGGGTTTCCCATATGTCTAGCAGCAGATTGCTTTCCTTGTTCCTCTGTGATTCCTTGATTTAGTATCTAATTGAAAATAAGTCTAATGTTGAACAATATAATTGTTTTGGGTTAAGTTTAGTCAATGTAGGCCATCTTGTACATTGCTGGGCATGGTGTTGAAAGGTTCAACTGCCATGGAGTAGGAATTTAATCATATCAAAGAAGGTTGCAGATAACTTTTTTCAATAATTTCAATTCAAGGAGTCTATTCACAAAATATACTGGAACAAATATGAAATGACATATGTACAACATATTTTTATTGTACTATATATATATAAAAGAAAATAAAAGACCCATATATAAGCTGTATATTTATACTATGGAGTACTATGCAGCCATCAAAAATGAAGAAGGAAGGAAGACATCTGTGTACAAAAGGGAGTCATTTTGAGGTTGTATTGTCAAATGGAAAAAGTACAGAACAGTAGGTAAGTAAATATATGTAATGGTTAATTTGATGTATCATCTTGGCAAGTTTATGTGCCCAGTTGTTTGGTCAAATACTAATGTAGACATGACTCTGAAGACAGTTTACAGATGCAACATTTACAGTAAGTTGGTTTAAAGTAGAGCAGATTATCCTACACAATGCGGGTGAAGCTTATTCATCAGATGAAGGCCTCCAGAGCAAAAACCTGAAGTTTCCTGGAAAAGAAGGAATTCTACCTCAAGACTGCAGCATAAAAATCCTGCCTGAATTTTCAACCTGCTGGCCAACCCTACAAACTTTGAACTTGCTGGCTCCACAATCAAGTGAACCAATTTCTTAAAATTTCACAACTTCAAAATCAGTCTCTCTATATCTGTCTCCTAATGACTCTGTTTGTCTAGACAGCCCTGACAGAGTAGATAAATAGCCAGATAAATACAATATGCTTCCTTTTGTATATAAGATGAAATATCAGAAGGAGAAACTAGAAACTACCAAAAACAAACAAAAAACAGCTATTGGAGGCAACTGGAACAGATAACGTGAAAGTGAAGACTAGACTTATTTAAGTAAACTCAACAAAACTGTTTAATCAAATTGTTTTTCTACTGATGTACAATTTTTTGTTTATGTTTTATGTTTAATATTATTTTTCTTTTAAAATATTGCCATGTAATTATGGACATGCTGAATAGTTTTTTACTTTAAAGGAAAAACAAGTTGTCAGAGGAAAAAAAAAGTGTCAGACATAAAACATGTGTCCATTCCTGAGAACCATCTGTGTTGGTAACTTTTTTTTTCCTTTGCTATATGGCATTTCATTGTGTGAATAGTCCATAATTTTTTAAAATTTCTCATTGATTACACTTTTATAAGAATTCCTGTACAGTTTTCTTATTGCACAAGCTCAAGAGTCATTAGTGTATTTGCCTAAAAGCAGAATAGCTGACTTTCTTGGGGATAAAAGGGTGTGAACACCTTCAATTTACTAGGTGATGCCTATTTGTTTTTCCAATTTGTGTTCCTAGCCGGAATTAGGAGCTCACATTGCTCCACATCTTCGTCAACACTTGTAATCACTTGAGTAATTTTAAATATCTCTATTTTCTCCCAAATTGCCTGTTTGGCTCTATTTTTAAATGGTTCTGTTTATTGCAAAAATTGCCTTAGACTTATTTTGATATATTTTTAGATTTTTCTGTTATCTGAAATTCTTGGGGGCTCTAGCTATCCTATTATGTCTATTTATTCTCATTCCTAGTAGAGGATTTCCTTGTGTATTTCATATTTTTTCTTGGCTGCTTATTTCAGTGGTATTTTATCTGATGGAATCCTGTGCAGCTGAGGGTGCCATGCTTTTCTCCAGAGTGTTTTTGCATTGGTGTCTGATGGGCACTCCAAGTTTCTCAGCTGTTTGGGACCATGTTTACATCTGTTACTTGAGTTGGAGGGTTAAGAATCACTTGTGCAGTATAGTTTTCAACTTCAAATCCATACAAAGTACAGGCTTCTGGCTACAGTTTCTCGGGGGGAATGTCTCTCTGCCAAAATCTATAGCATAAATTAGAGACAAATTTTGTATTGCTTCCTTGAGCAAGTCTTTGGATTTTTTTTCCTCTCTATTTTACTTTTTGCTGAGAAAGCACTGTAAGCACTTAGCTTTATGGTTCGTCTCAGTTCCAACAATTTGACTCACTTAGGTCCAGGGCCCAGCCTTCTGTCTCTGTGCATTAAAAGTCCAGCCTCAGTTTCCTCTTCACCTGAGACCTGGTGGAGAGCTTTTATCCACTGTCTTAGATACATGTAAGATAGGAGTTTCGTTATATTTTATGTAGTATTTCTAGGTAGTGAAAATGTTCTGAGTTACTTAGCATTTGACATATACCCAAATTTGCAGTCTCTTTATTGAATGTCCCAGTTTATTTGCTTATTTATTTTTAGTTAGTCTTTTTTTTTTCTTTACCACTGTAATGTCTTAACTCTTATTTAGCACTGTAACCTACTCTTATTTAGCACTGTAACCCACTCCATCTCTCACCTCTCATACTCTTCCATCCTTCAGGCCCACCCAGCCTTGTATTATATATGCACTGTTAGATGCCTAGCCTTTGAAACATAAACATGCTTCTTATTCTGACCTACAGGAAGCCAGGGTCTCTGGGATTTAAAGCCCTTCTTGGGAAGGAGAGTAGAAAGGAAGGGAGGAACAGATTTCCTTCTTTTACTGTTTTTTACAGCAGTAAAATTATCAAAAAGTTTATGTCAATAAATTATTCTCTACAAACTTGTTGATATTAATCTGAGGCAGATTTGTTCTGAATAATTTTGTACACACACATACATGTACTTTAAAGAGCAGGGTAAGCAGACAAATACACATGTTTCTGGTAAGTTACAAGACTTTGATGCCAAAGCTGCTTTAATACTGTTGAAACAGAAGGAAAGATGTATATTTGGCCATGAAGTACTTACTTAGAACTGCCCCAAGTGCAGCCTCTAGAAGCTGTCTTGGAAGACTTTCTATCTCAATTCTAAAAATTAATAAATCTTGACTTTTTTGAACAAATTTTCAGTTATGTACTAGAAGCAAATTATAAGAAATAACTTTAGAGGACAAAGTTGCAATAAACATTCCCACTGAATTTTCTTGGGGGTGAGCCTGCAGTGCTCAAGGAAGATAAATATAATCAATATATAAAAAATTGTCTATGCATTCATGCACGGACATAAGTCACAAATATTCCTTTGACAGGGAATGTACTTAGCCTACCACAGGACCACATTTTGTCATAAACTACAAAACTTCTAATACAAAATAGTGTTCCTATATTTATAATTCATATACATGCCCTGTGATTTTAGAAAATAAAAGCTATACTCTGTACAAATACTCTAGACTCATAGCTGTAGGCAACATTTCTGGATGAGGTTTCTCCCCCAGTAAAATTAATGGCATAATTTATGAACATGAAGGGTAAACTGTAAAAAGATAGTTCAGTTTCCAGATATGCATCTCCTTTTAGGGCAGGTTTATAAATTGATTAATTGATTGATTGAGTTGGAGTCTCACTTTGTCACTCAGGCTGGAGTGCAGTAGCACAGTCACAGCTACTGCTGCCTCAACCTCCTGGGCTTAGGTGGTCCTTTCACCTCAGCTTTCTAAGTAGCTGGGACTACAGGTGCAAACCAAAATGCCCAGCTAATTTTTTGATGTATTGTAAAGATGAGATTTCATCATGTTGTCCAGGCTTGTCTTGAACTCCTAGGCTCAGGCAATTCTTTCACCTCTGCTCCTCGCCCCTCAAAGTGCTGAGAGTACAGGTGAGAGGCACTATGCCTGGCCAGGCTTATACATTTTAAAAGGCAAGACAATTGTATAATGCAGAATTACTTTTTCAGCTGCAACAGTTGTCATGTAATTTTGGCAATGTTTCTGATACATGTAATACCAATATTGAAGGCAGTAAAGCAATGTATACTTTTATTTATTTATTATTATTTTTTAAATCAATATTTTTCATTATGGTTTTGTGGGGTACAATTAAGGGTTAGGTGTACAATTACGTTTCATTCAGGCATCCTGTTGATAAGAGGTGTTTCTCCGTCCTCAGAAGATATTTGCGACTGTTAATCCCATCCCCCTCCCCGCCCCATAGTTTCCCAGTACTGTCAGTCATTTTCTTATAGTATTACATTGGATGTTCAAGGTCCATTATATGAGTGAGAGCATGTGATACTCTGATCTTTTTTTCTGTGAGAGGTCACTCAGTATTATAGACTCCAGTTCCATCCAGATTGCTGCGAAATTCATGATTTTGTTCTTTTTTATGCCTGCGTAGTATTCCATCGTGTATATGTACCACATTTTTTTAATCCAGGCCTCTTTTGATGGGCAGCAAGGTTGTTTCCAGATTCTTGCTACTGTGAAACATACCTGCGATAACATACGTGTGCAGGTATCTTTTCTATAGAGTGATTTGAGTTCTTCAGGGTAAATTTCTAGTAGGCGGATTGCAGGGTCATATGGGAGGTTGCTATTTAGAGCTTTTAGGAATCGCCACACTGCTTTTCACAGAGGTTGCACTAGTTTACACTCCCAGCAACAGTGTAGAAGTGTTCCCTTTTTGCCACATCCTCTCCAGAAGCTGTTATTTTTTGAGTTGTTGATAATTGCCATTCTGACTGGAGTTAGGTGGTATCTCAGTGTGATTTTGATTTGCATCTCCCTGATGATTAGTGAGGTTGAATATTTCTTCATGTGTTTGTTGGCTGCTCAGATGTCCTCTTTTGTGAATTGTATGTTCATATCTTTTGCCCATTTGATAATGGGGTTGTTTGTTTTTTTCTTTTCAGCATGTTTGAGTTCCTTGTAGATCCAGGATATTAAGCCTTTGTCAGACCTGGTGTTGGCAAATATTTTTTCCCAGTCAGTAGGCTGTCTCCCTGCTCTCTTGATGGTTTCTTTGGCTTTGCAGAAGCTTGTCAGTTCAATAAGGTCCCACTTGTCTATCTTCTCTCTTATGACCTGTGGGTTTCAGGTTTTGTTCAGGAATTGGAAGCCAGTTCCGATTTCCATGAGGGTATTTCCTTCCTTTTCTAAGGTTCTTATGGTTTGAGGTTTTACATTTAGGTCTCTGATCCATTTGGAGTTAACCTTTGTGCATGGGGATAGATAGGGGTCCTGTTTCAATCTTCTGCATGTGGTCAGCCAGTTTTCCCAGCACCATTTACTGAATAGGTTCTCCTCTCCCCATTGGTAGGTGGTGGGGCCTTTGTCGAAGATGAGTTGGTTGAGAAATTGAGGTTTTGCTTCTGGAATCTCAATTCTGTTCCATTGATCTATATGCCTGTTCTTGTACCAATACCAAGCTGTTTTGATGATTGTAGCTTTATAGTAAAGTTTGAAGTCTGGTATTGTGATACCACCTGCTTTGTTTTTTTTGCTGAGGATTGTTCTGGCTATTCTTGGATGTTTGTGCTTCCATATGAATTCCAGTGTTGTTTTTTCTAGGTCTGAGAAGAATGTTGTTGGTAATTTAATGGGTATTACATTGAATTTGTAGATTGCCTTAGGTAAGATGGACATCTTCACAATGTTGATTCTTCCGATCCATGAGCATGGGATATTTTTCCACTTGTTCGTGTCAGCTTTGATTTCTTTGAGCAGTGTTTTGTAATTTTCATTGTAAAGGTCTTTCACGTCTCTGGTTAGGAAGATGCCAAGGTGTTTTATTTTTTTTGTGGCTATTGTGAATGGAATTGTGTTTTTTATTTGGGTTTCTGTTTGTTTATTATTGGTGTAGAGAAATGCGATTGTCTTTTGTACATTTATTGTGTATCCTGAGACTTTGCCACAGGCCTTTATCAGTGAAAGGAGGCTTGTGACAGATTCTCTTGGGGTTTCAAGGTACACAATCATATCATCTGCAAAGAGAGATAACTTGACTTCCTCTTTTCCTATTTGGATACCCCTGATTACCTCCTCTTTTCTGATTGCTTGAGCCAGGACTTCCAATACTATGTTGAACAGGAGGGGTGAGAGTGGGCATCCTTGTCTTGTTCCAGTTTTCAGGGGAAATGCTTCCAATTTTTGTCCATTTAGGAGTATGCTGGCTGTGGGTTTCTCATAGATGGCTTTTACTATTTTGAGGTATGTTCCCTGTATGCCTAGATGTTCAAGGGTTTTTATCAAGAAGGGGTGCTGGATTTAATCAAAAGCTTTTTCTGCATAAATGACATAATCATGTGGTTTTTGTTTTGACATCTATTGATGTATTTAATTACATTTATTGTTTTACGAATGTTGAACCAGGCTTGCATCCCTGGGATAAAGCCTGCTTGGTTATGATGGATGATTTTTTTTTAAACAATAATTTTTATTATGATTTTGTGGGGTACAGTTAAGGGTTAGGTGTACATATACATTTCATTCTGGCACCCTGTTGATAAGAAGTGTTTCCCCATCCCCAGACAAGATGTTTCTTCATTTTCATTTGTTTCCAGGTATCTTTTGATCTCTGTTTTGATTTCATCATTGACCCAGGAGTTGTTTAGCATCATGCTGTTTAGTGTCCATGTCTTTGTGGGATTTGGGGGAACTTTGTTGGTGTCAATGTTTATTTTTATTCCACTGTGGTCCGAGAAGGTGCATGGTAGAATTTCGGTCCTTTTGAATTTGCTTATGCTTGATTTATGGCCAATTACATGGTCGATCTTAGAATATGTTCCATGCAGTGATGAGTAGAATGTATATTCTGTGGTCTTTGGATGGAGTGTTCTGTAGGTATCAATTAAGTCCATTTGGTCCAAAGTCACATTGAGGTTCCGGATCTCCTTGCTGATTTTTTTCCCTGATGATCTGTCTAGGGTTGTGAGTGGGGTATTAAAGTCCCCAGTTTTGATGGTGTTATAGTTAATATCTTTGTTTAGTTTTCCTAGAAGTTGCTTTATGAAAGTTGGTGCACCTATGTTGGGTGCATATATGTTTAGGATAGATATTTCTTTTTGATGGATTGAGCCTTTTATCATTATGTCGTACCTTCTGTATCTTTTTTGATTTTTAATAGCTTGAAGGGTATTTTGTCTGGAATTAAGATCATTACTCCTCCTTTCTTTTGTATTCCGTTCACCTGAAAGTTTGTTTCCCCTCCTCTTGCTTTGAGTCTGTGGGTGTCCTTTCTAGTGAGGTGAGTCTCTTGAAGGCAATAGATTGTTGCCTGATGATATTTTATCCATTTTGCCATTCTATGTCTTTTCAGTGGTGCATTTAGTCCATCCACATTTAGGCTAATAATTGAAATTCAAGGGTTGATCCCTGTCATAAGGTTCTTACAGAGTTGTTCCTATTTGTTTGTTGTCTTTCTTTGGGTTCTGGAGTTGGCTCATGTGTGTTTTTAGTCTTTTGCCTGTACTTTTGTGAAGAATGTTGTTTTTCTTTTTCTTCTGTGTTCAGTACTTTCTTAAATGTTTTTTGTAGAGGCAGTCTGGTGGGAGCGTAGGTTCTTAGGGATTGGATATCTGGAAAAGATTTCAACTCTCCCTCACTAATGAAGCTTAGTTTAGCTGGGTAGGTTATTCTTGGTTGAAATTGTTTATCTTTTAGAAATTTGAAGATAGGGTTCCAGGCTCTCCTAACCTGAAGGGTTTCTGTGGTAAATCTGCTGCTATTCTAATTGGTCTTCCCTGGTGGTAGTCTGGCCTTTTTGTCTTGCTGCCTTTAGAATTTTTTCTTTTATAGCTACTTTGTTTAGGTGAATTATTATGGGTCTGGGAGGTGGTCTTCTCATTTGTTGTCTTGCAGGGGTTCTCTGAATCTCTTGTATTTGAATTTTTTCATTCTTGATGAGATGAGGGAAGTTTTTTTGAATGATTTCATGAAATGTTTGTTCCAGTGTGGCTTCTGTTTCTCTCTCTGTCTCACGAAGCCCAATTACTCTTAGGTTTGGACTCTTGAAGTGATTATTCATCTCTTGCAGGCTTTGTTCTGTCTTTTTGAGCTTCTTTTCTATGCTTTTGACAGTTTGGGCTAGTTCTGTGTTTTGGTCTTCGAGCTCTGAGATTCTTTCTTTTACTTGGCTAATTCTGCTTTCCATGTTTATTAGTCTGTTATTCATTTCTTTACTGCTGTTATTTCTGACATCAGCTATAGTATTATAGAAATAACACAGTATTCTTTACTGCTGTTATTTCTGACATCAGCTCCTTCCTATTTTCCTCTTGTCTCTCCTCAATTTTTTAAATTCTCTCCATTAATGTCTTGATGTCTGCGTTTGTTGCATGTAACCAGTCATTCTGGGGGCTCTTCATTGTTTGTGTTCCAGAATCTGTTTTCTCAGTGTCTGATCTCCCAGGGGTCTGTGTGAAACCTATATTCTTCTTTTGGTTTTTCTTCATATGTGTGGTTTTTTTCCCCCTCCCTACTTTTTTCTTCCCTCCATGTCACCGTCTTTTTTAATTCTG
>NW_007082971.1:16490-45200 GCF_000164805.1 Carlito syrichta
GAGGGAAAAAAAGAAACAATACAGTAGGATAGAATTAAGTCATTAAACTAACAGAATCAATGAAGCACACTCTGAGACTTTTCGTTTAAGTCCAATGTCCTTTCAGTTCTGATTTCCAGCTTTCTTTTCAAGCAGGTAAATTAGTTTGCAGTTAGGGTCAGTTGCCCGTGGTCTGCTGTGAAGGACAGTTCAGATCACCCTCTGTTCAGCACTCTGGCCTATGTCTTTTTCAAACTTGTTTCTCCTGTTTTGGTGCTGTTACCTTGAATCGCCAGCAGGTGGTGCTCTCTCAGCTGCTCGCCCCAGAGACGGTGGGGCCAGATAAGAACCACAGAGACTGGAGATGGATTCCTGCCTCAGGGCACAGGCAGGGGACTCACAGCAGGCAGGACATCTCGATCGCGGGAGAGGTGGCAGCAATCCCAGCAGATCTTCCTGAAAGGGCTTCAAGGACTGAAGTCGTGGATCGCCTCTGGCCCGGGTGGTGCAATGTGCTACCGGCGGCAGCTGCGGTGGCAGCATCTGTGCTGCTGTGGCTGTCCAGTCTTCTGCGATGTCCCAGCGGTGAAAACGGCTGAGCTCCATGTGAAGAGCAGGCTGCGATTTTGGGATCCACAGCCCAGGGCGAGAGCCAGAGACCCACTGCAGTTCTCCTTTGCAGAGGGTTTCACAGACCAGGTTGCCCCATCGCTATCTTGCTGGAAGTCCCCAGCAATGTATACTTTTAATGTAGTGATTCAATAAAGGCTTCATGGTCATTCCAATTGAAATTTTTTTCTTTATTTTTTTGAGTCAAGGTCTCAATCTGTTGCCCAGAGTGGAATGAAGTGGCATGTTTATGGCTTACCATAGCCTCAACGTCCCCAGGTCAGGCAAACCTTCCACCTCAGCCTCCTGTGTAGCTGGGACTACCTGCATGTGCTACCACATGCTGCAAATATTAAAAAATAAAATTGTAGATAAGAGGTCTTGCTATATTGCCTCAGTCTTCCAAGTAGCTGGAACTACAGGCACGTGCCACTGGACCCAGTTAATTGTTTGATTTATTATAGAGAAAAGGTCTCGCCAACTTTCCCAGGCTGTTATCCAACCTGTGGACTCAGGCAATCCCCTCACCTCAGCATCCCAAAGTGCTCAGATTGCAGACTTGAGCCACTGTGCCTGACCCACTTGTTTCTTTTTCTATCAATTTTTCAGGGGCTAAAAGCAATAGAACCAGATTTGGAAGCTCTCATTTAAAGTCTTAATCAACTTTAAGACCAGGAAGTGGCAAAAGGAAGCAACCAAGTTTTGGTAAGCAATTGTGTATGTACTTCCTTATATTCTGCAGTTCTTCATGTCGATTTTGTTTTACTTGCAATCTCTCTTCAAGAAATTGTTTCATAAAGATAACTTTAACCTTGAATAAAAAACATTCACATCTGTAATGGTTTCTGGTAGATTACTTCCATCACAAGTCTTCCATACTCTATAAATAATTACAAGTGCTAAAGATCATCTTCATGAATATTCTGAGACAGATTGTATACCTGGACAGAACTAGTCATAGTGCTCAGAACAAACACCATTATGCAGTCTTTATTAACTGACTGGCTATCAAAGGCACCCTGGGTATCCATAAGTAGCACAGCAACTTTTGTTTTATTAGGTCTGTCAGTAACAAATATTTCCTTCCAAACTTGTCTACCTGTTGTTTCTCTTTCACAAGTGCCACGTCATGTAAAGCCAGTCAATTGTTCATTGTTTCTACCAATCCAACTTTGAGAATCCATGTTACACAAGTATTTACTCATGAAGTCCAGTAGAAATGATTTCTCTTCACAAAAACTCCATGGATACCTCTACTATGTAAGATTTCAGATGTACTTCTGTAGCAATATTTGCTCCAAAGCCTGCTCTGATAGAGTTTGTTACAGACAAACTACATTAAGGTCAAAGTCATGGTCCTCTTCTGCACTGGACATGGTTTCTTCATAATCTTATCAGAGTTTCCTAGGACACCATCCTTTTTCTCACCCAGGGAGGTCATGGAGGAGATGTAGTGCACCCCACACTTGGGTCGCAGCTCCCCTGGTACAGCTTCTACCTTCATGCTGCCTCCTCTCACTTTATCATCTTGTATTGATTTAAAATTAACTCCCACCCCAAAATTTGTTTTCTTAAATTACATTCTAAAAAATAAAATTTCATAGAAACCTATGTAAAATTTTATGTAGAATGATATAAAACTTCTAGATACTTAATTGGTACTATTTAAAAAATTATATTTGTGCCTTTATATGCTGAGCAGTTTCTAAATACTGTAGGTATACAATGTGCAGTTAAAATGTTTATTGCTTTACACATTTTACAAGTTTTAAAAATCTATGTATACGGCACTTGATTATTCACATTCTCATTTTGTTTTGAGAAAGTACTTTGAAGAAGTACTGGAAAATTACCCTGTGATAAGTCTAGTAAAAAATATCTTAAACATAGTATATTAATTAAATTAAAACCAAAAACAAAAATAAACATCCCAGAGTGACTCGCTCTCTAAACCCAAATGCATGATGTGAACTTTGTAGTCAAGGAACACTTTGTCTTTTTCCTTTTGGTATATATTCATAGTTTTTCTCTCCTATGCTTGGTGAAAATTACTACTGCAACTGGTCACACAGTTGTTTCTTATCTGTCCTCTTTAAAAGCAAAATCCTACCTTCAGTGATAAAATTCCTATAAGGCTTTTTTTCTTATTTGTATTAATTTAGATATTAAGTGTATAATACTTCTACTAGACACCATTATAGGACACTATACCAGGGATTGTGTGGAAGGAATGTTTTCTTCAAGAAAACTGTGGCTTTGCTGCCTTAAGTTTTTCTGACGGCATGATTTACAATATGTTGGGGAGAGCTATACTTTAACTCCCTTTCCTGCAATTTAACTATTTGATTGTTTAGCGTTTGATAGGCTCTTTCAACTATAGCTTGACCCTGAGAGTTATAAGGAATTCCTGTGGAATGAGAAACACCAAATTGGACACAAAAACTTTGAAAAGCCTTGTATGTATAAGCAGGAGCATTATCAGTACTTAATTGTTTTGCAATACCCAATTGTGAAAAGCAAAACCTTAGAGGGGAGAGGGTTAATAGGCTGTCTCCCCTGGAATGTGAAACTGATATCTTAAAGCTGCAGCATTTTGTGGTGTGTTTTATGGGATTGCTGAGCTTAATTGACTAAAGAATCTTCAAGGGAGAGGCACATGGCTAATTTTGTCAAGACATTTGTTAATTGATTACCTTGACTTAGAAGTTCAGGGAGTTCTGAATGAGATTTAATATGACCTATAAAAAACAGTTGGTTTCTAACAATTATTAATTGCTATAATTGAACAAGTAAATCAAGAATAGTTATCTTATTAACAGGAATGGTGGCTGTTTCAATATGAGGAAACAGTCCTTTTATATAATAAGAATTAGTATAGAAAAACAATTTTTTTCTCTCAAATCAAGATGGTCACAAATTACAATGCCTCCCCCTCTGGCGCTGCTAGGTCTTTTGGTGCCAGGGGGCAAATTTAAATTATCTGGATATTATTCTTCATAATACCTAGCTGCTGCTGCTTCTAAATTTTCCTTATCTTCAGGGGGTAGAGGATCATCATCAACAGGAGCAGTGACTAACATTCCCTGGGAACGAACAGGGGTTAATAGGGGAGTTCTTTCACCTGGTTCCTCTTTTACTTTAATGGGCATTTTATTAACCTCTTGTTGTGGATTTAAGACATCTCTAATTATATTCCACAATGCAAAAGGATTTACAGGCACTCGCTCCAGACTATGGAGAGTGTAATATAGCTTTAATTCCTCCCCAATCTTTGTCCATGTTGGTAAATTAATGGTGCCTTCTTCAGGGAACCAGGGGCACTAGTACAAAATGGAGAAAACGAGACAATAGTGTAGAGGAAATTTTAATTCCTCTTTTTGATAATGTATCTATGAGAATACTGATGAACAGTTTTCTTTGTTTAGACTCTCTCTAGCCCATGATTTTATCACGGCTCTAGCACTTCTCACCTATCCTTTCCTTGCTTATCTCTACAGGGGGGCCCGCGGCACCCCAGATGAGGTCCTATCCATCCCGAAAAGAAAGAGAAAAGATTACCTTCAAGCTCCCATGACGTTGGGTGCCACTTGAAAGGGTCCAGTCCCTTGCAAGGGTTGTAAGATTTTTGTCTTTCACCTATCCGTCTCTCCTTCAGGAAATCTCACGACCCTTGCAAGGGGCTGGACCCCTTCAGCTCTGAAGTTGTCATCTCTTACTTAAAAACTCCCTTTCAATAACTATTTTAATTATTTTTTTTTGTCTCTCTATGTATGCCAAAGAAGAAAAGAAAACATAAACCTTTACTTATCTAGGGGCTACTTAAAAATAAATTCCAATATCTGAAATTTAGTGACAAATCAAACTTCTTTAAAAATATAAGAAGTGGTTGACTAGCCAAGGCATGCATTCTCCTTAGAACTCTTTTTACTTTTTAAACACAGTTTTGGGAACATTTTTCTTTTTTCTTTTATTGCCTACAGCAAATTGTGACTAGAGTTTCAGACACTCAAATTCACAAGAGATGTCTGGTAGGCGAAAAATCAAGGAAGGATGAGGGAGGGCACATACAGGGGGAATAATGGATCATTGAGAGCAGAGGGAAGGATAAAATGTTGTCTCCATAGTGGCTGACCATCTCCGTTATTCTCTCTCCCATCACCTTGACGTTCACTTGTCAGAGTATTGATCACACCATATCATTCTTACCTTGTTATCTGCAGTTGCTCTACTAAATTACAAACAAGTCTGTGACACTCTTTTTAACATAGCTTTCTTAGTCTCCGACAGAGTGTGTTGTAATAAAAGTCTTGTTGAATGAAAGTATCATCACTACTGTTTATCTTATCACAGTTTTGACCCTGCATTAGTAATTAATGAAAAGAAAGAACTTTCAATATTAAAGAATTTTTTTTTTAAAAAACTGAAAAATAACTTTGTCCTTTTATATATATGAGGAAATGAAGTCTAGGGAAGGAAAATGGCTTTCCCAAAACAGGTGGTAAATATTCTACCTACGTGAGAGTGTCTTCTGAATCTTGTTTCAGACTATTTCTATGAGCTTATCTGGTTGTTAAAAATGACAGCAAATTGAGTCCTTAGTGAAAACCAAGCACTATGCTGAATGATTCACCCATGTTATCACATTTTGTCTTGAAAATAGCCTGATGAAGTTGCTACAAGTATTATCCACATTGATTGAGGCTCGTAGCCGTTAAGCTTGTCAAGAGATGGAGGCGGGTTTCCATATCTCACCCCAGAATCCCAACTTTTATCCCCTGCCTCTGTTTCTTCCATTCTCACCTTCCTTAAGTACAGTCTCTTGTTTATAAATGCAAAAATTGTGTGAGAATCCACAGTACTGGTTGTGTTAATGGTTATTGATTTATAACAGCAAATCAAAATTTCTGAATTAATGGAAATTTAATTCAAAGTTAAATAGAAGAATAATAAAAAAAAAAACTGAGATAAGGAAAATATTTATTTAATGGTAGCCATCACCTGTAACACATTGACTTTGATAGGACATTAAGTACTTAACAAAATATAACCTATTCTGTGAATATGAAAAAAATACACAATCTGCATTGGACCATTGAACTTAGTTGAGGAAAATCGTGCATTAAAGAGTATTTCCCATATATAAAATATTTCTGGTGATTTGAATCCTAATTAAAAGTATTATGGTGCTGACCGAACTTTGAACATGAGTCTTTGCTCCAATGAGTGTTAACAGTTTGTCCAAAGGAAAAAGGATTCCGCAGGTAGTGGAAAGCGTAGGTTATGAAGCATGTGTTCATACTGGCTTATGCCTTGTTAGTGACTGGCAGGCCACTGAGGACAAGAGTATGGGACATCTACAGATGAGAAACCTTCCTCTATCCGTTTACACGCACTTAGGGGACATTTCCCTTCCATGTCTTCTTCTTACACATATTTTAAACTTACACATATTTTAAACAATATATTTGTTTAGAAACTACAAGAAAGAAGGAAGAGAAGGAAACAAGTATGAGACTGTTTATGACAGTTTCCTCTAGAGATTTTATTGCCTGAGGTATATTAAAAGATAGTCAAGAAAGACAGAAGAATATATTTTCCAAGTGAAGCTACTAATGTGATAATATTGAAATGATAGCACTGATTCTTACTGAGAGCTTAACCAGTGTGTTTGACTTCATTTAATCCACAGTTTAGCTTGTGAAGTAAACATCACAATTATCCCCATTTTAGCAATACTAAAAATGAAGCTCAAAGATTAAGTAAATGCCTAAAATTATAGAGCTGTTAATTTTCTCTCTACGATCTGGGTTTTAGCTGTAACCCCTGTTTATGGTGTAACAAAAATATTTTCCTTTGCATCAATGGAAAGCTGGTATCTTCAGTTAAGAGGACAAAAAGAGTGATCCTGTAGAAATAATTTGAAAAGAAATATATGGTTTCACACTTCCGTGAAAGTGTGTGTGTGTGTGTGTGTGTGTGTGTGTGTGTGTGATTTGCCTTTAAAATCACATCCAGGAGAGTGAGTCAACATATGTAGTGTTTAAGAACTCTGTTACTAAATTCACAAGACAATGTACATGTTCTTTTGATGGTCTCCCCAAAGATTTTGTAAGTTTTTATGATGGTTGCTATAGTCTAAGCAACCGTGGCCTGTAATATTCTGTAGAGTGAACTACAGAGGAGCCTCTGGCTCTCTTTGTAAAATGATTTTAGCAACTGACATACTCATAGAAAATGGGGGAGGAAAATAGTTAAGACAACTAAGACTCTCACGAAAAGTACAGGCCTATTTCCTCTTGAGACTATGGTTAAAAGTGATGCTGCTGCCACTAAAAGCAATAGGAGTGCTACAGATATATTTTTGAGTTATTTTTTGTGACTAGAGTTATTGAGGAGAATGGTTAAGGAAGTGGAGTTAATGATCAAGGCCTTCAAATGTAACCGATTCTACTTAGGCCACACGGAGGTCTGCACACTGATGCTGCTTAAGGAGGAATACCGTTTTATGATTTGTTAGTGTCTCTGTAGAATGGATTCCTAGGAGTGAAACTGCTGGGTAAAAGGTAATTTTAATGCAACTTTGTTTAATATCACCAAATTACCTCTTCACAAATATTATTCCAGCTAATTATGCCATCAACAGTGAAAGAGATGCTCTTTCTCTTATAGTCTAATTTTCACTAAAAACATTTTTAAAAATTTACCCCAAACTACATTTCTTTTTTTTCTTTTTTTTTTTTTTGAGTTGGAGTCTCACTCAGTCGCCCAGACTGGAGTGCAATGGCCGCTCCCGGCCACTGCAACCTCGACCTGCTGAGCTCCAGTGATCCTTCAGCCTCAGCCTTCCATGTAGCTGGAACTACAGGCGTGTGCTACCATGCCTGGCTAATTTTTTTGATTTATTGTACACATTAGGTCTTGTCAAGTTGCCTAGGCAGGTCTCGAATCCGTGGGCTCAGGCAATCCACTCACCTCGGCCTCCCAAAGCACGGGATTATAGGCTGAGCCACTGAGCCCAAACTACATTTCTTTTTCCAAACAACTGTTGGTGTTTTACACAGGTATAGCTTAACTGTGGTATATGAGTCCTAATTGCCAGTATATTCTATTGGTAACTGAGATCTGCCTTGGTGAGGGGCAAGAATATGGGAAAACATTAACCCATTTAACACAGGGAGCAAAATAGCTGAGAATTGACACATTCAGTGACACATACTACGTTGTTCTAGCTAGTGCTTCTTAAATCCATTCCCATTCTGTTGAGGATCTCTTTTCTTTAAGTGTGCTGCATTTTTTATTCTCCCCAGAAGTGTGGCTCATTTATGTTGCTGCTTTGCTGGCATCCTGGCATACCAATAAGGCTTTTGTGAAATGTCAGCAGTCGTAGACCAGCTCTTCAGCAGTCGTAAACTGCAATTAGTGAATTTGCTGGCAGCCTTTATTGTTCTGTTTTGAGAAAAATTGAATGTTACAGAAATTGTAGTGGCATTTATAATTATAGGCCAGGAATTAGGGGTATTGTTTACTCTATTGAATTTAGAAATGTCTACGTGAATTTGTGCATGTTCTTTAGTGTACTGCTTTTCTATAGTATAAAATATTGTTTGAATCTTATAATCTATTAATTTATTTTTTTAAAATAAGTTTTATGTCTCCCCAATCAACTAGAGCAATTTCAGCTAAGATGTATGGAAAATCTCCTGTGAACCAACTAACAAGGAAATATCAAGTTGAGATCCTTGTCCCTGCCATCAAGGAAATTAGCTGGAAACACAAATGTTGAAACCAATAATTATAACATGAGACATAGATTTTTTTAATGGGTAGCCAAGACAAAGAAATAACTAACTCTAAATTAGGAGTTGCAGAATAAAAATAAATTATTTTAAGCATATGCAAATAATTTTAGGCATGAAAGATTTACAAACATCACATTAGAGAAGACAGGCATTTGTTTGGTAGGCGTATTCATTTTCTAATGGCATATAACAAGTTATCAGAAACCTTGTGACCTAAAACAACATTCATTTACAATCTCAGTTTCTGTAGGTCGAAAGTCCAGGTGTCGCTTATCTGGCTGCTTTGTTCATGTTCTTACAAGGCTGAATTCAGTGTCAGCCAGGTTGCATCTCTTGTGGAACTTGGAGCTCTCTTCCAAGTTACATATTTGCTGGTCAAACTCAGTTCCTTGTGGTTGTCAAAGTGAGGTTGCTTCTTCCTTGCTGACTGTCAGCCAATGTCTTTTCTCAGCTCCTAGCGGCCCCAACAGTTCCTTGCTGTATGACTGTCTTTGTTGGCAATTTGCATCATCTCTGATTTGCCAGACTGGTCTCAGACTCCTGGCCTCAATGATCCACCCTCTTTGGCCTCCCAAATCATTGAGTAAGCCACCACTTCGGGCTTAGTGTACCTGTCAATTAACTCACAATCAAATGTTTTGGGACTTTACCTATGTCCTTAAAATTCCTTCATCTTTGCTATATAATATAACATAATAAGAGTGATATCTCGTCATCTCTGCCATTTTGTGTGGTTAGAAGAAAGTTACAGACCCTGCCCACACTCTGGGGGAGAAGGTTTTACTAGAGTATGAGACATTGTGGGTTATCGTAGAATTCTGGCTACCGAGGTAGGCAGAGTTAGCAGTAACAAGTTGAACTGTATGAGAGCTTTTTTAACAATCTACGGGTCATGGATTCTTTTCTGTAGGTAATATTGAGTTATTGTTAGGTTTTAATGCAAAGAGGCGTGCAATTTAATAAATGATAATTTCTCTGCTTATGTGAAGAATGGCTTGATAATCCTGCTGGATGAACTGCAATCAGGAGTTGATTGCATAATCAGACAGGATGGTCTCAAGACTACAGCATTGGTAGTGGCCATAAGGACTGGCAGGAGGGACAGATAGTAGAAATATTTAGAAGAGAAAATGGGTCAATAATAAATGAGTGATTAGATATGGTGGCTGATAACTGCATTTAGCTGTTCTTTCTTAAAATCAAGACGACTTTAAAGAGACACAGGGAATGTGAAATATGGTCTGCAAAGGATATCACTATATCCTATGCAATATTATTGTTAGATTTTTAAAGCAACTAAAGAAAATATAAGAGTTTAGGCTGTTTTTATGTAGTATTCTACATTCCCCCCCCCCAAATCTTTGCATATGATTAAGGAAAATACACATTTTTAAGCTATGCTAATAAGTAGTTTTTTTTGTAACCTTTTACATCAGTAAAAAGTCAGGTTACATAAGAGTTGCAAGAAAAGTACAAGGAGCTTCCTTGTATCCAATTTCATCCTCTGCTTTTGCTTCATCTGTTTCATCATTCATTCTCTTGATACAGAGATAGCAACTTGTATGAATACTTTTTTACCAGTTGAGAGTAATTAGTAGACATTATGCCTGTTTACCTCTAAATACTTCAGTGTCTGTCTTGAAACAAAGTTTCAATTTGTTAACATTTTGTGAAAGTTATTTTCATCTATTTTTCAAAAATTTAGTTTGCAGCATTCTTTTCTTCAATGCCTTTGCTAGTTTTTGTATCAAGGTATACTGGCTTTATAAAATGAATTGGAAAGGATTTCCTCCTTTTTCTATTTTACAAATAAATTTCTGTAAAATAGGCATTCTGGTTGGGCTCAGTGGCTCAACCTGTAATCCCAGCACTTTGGGAGGCTGTGGCAAGTGGATTGCCTGAGCCCGCAGGTTCGAAACCAGACCAGGCAACTTGGCGAGACCTCATCTCTATAAAAAAAAATTTAAAAAAAAAATAGCCGGGCATGGCAGCACATGCCTATAGTTCTGGCTACTTGAAAGGCTAAGCTGGAAAGATTTCTGGAGCCAAGACACTGGAGTGACCATGAGTATGCCACTGCACTCCAGCCTGGGTGACAGAGTAAGACTCCACTTAAAAAAAAAAAAATTTTTTTTTTTTGGTATTCTTTCTTCCTCAAATGTTTGAAAGTATTCCCCAGTTATAGCACTTAGGCTTAGAATTTTCTTTTGGAGAAGGCTTTTAGTAATGTATTGTATTTCTCTGCTAGACAAAGTGTTCTTCAAATTTTATTTCTTCTGTTTGTTTTTTATCAGTTATAATTTTTTTGGAATTTACACTATGCATTTTGTTAAATTTATTGGTATTTTTTTCTTACTATTCCATTCTAAGTTTTTGTTTTGAAATAATTTTAGACTTTTATGAGTTGAAAAATAATAAAAGTAATATCTGTATATCCTTTGCTCGTATTCTCCAAACATTAGCTTTTTGGCACTTTTGTTTTATTATTTCTTTTTTTTCCTTTTTTATATACAGATATTTATAAAATATAATATAAATAATAAAATACTACATATATGTATTCTTCTGAACTCAGTACTATGTCCTAAGTTATAGATGTAATACCTTTATCCCTAAACTCATCAGTATGCATTTCCTAAAAGTAAGGGTGCTCTCATTCACAGTATAATTTTCAAAACCAGGAAATCAACATTGATACAATACTATTATCCAAAATACAGCCCTTATTCAAATTTCACTAATTGCTTCACTCAATATCCTTTAGAGCAAGAAAAACAAAAACTGTGATCCGAGTTCCAACTCAAGCTTGCATATTACATTTTGTTGTCAAGTCTCCCTAATTTCTTTTAATTTAGACTATAGTCAAGGGCCATATAATAACATTTTGGTCAATGACAGCCCACATATACAAGGTTCCATAAGATTCTAATATTGTGTTTTTATTGTACCTTTTCTCTGTTTAGATGCACAAAATACTTCCCATTGTGTTACAACTGCCTACAGTATTCAGTACAGTAACATTCAGTACAGGTTTGTAGCCTAGCATTAATAGGCAGATGTGTAGAATAGATGTACAGTAGGCTATATCATCTAGGTTTGTGTAAATACACTCTATGATGTTCACATTATAAGGAAATTGCCTAGTGATGCATTTCTCAGAATGTATACCTGTCGTTAATTTGCCTGTTACTGTAGTTCCCTAGTCTTTATTATCTTTAATGACATTCTGGCAAAATGTTTCTCAATTTGTAGGTCTTTTAAAAATATTAAGGTCTTCTAAAAATATTTTCTCATTTTATATGTTTCTTATTTCTTACTAGATTTGGGTTATGACTTTTTGCAAGGAATATTATAGAAATGATGTAGGGTTCTTTTCAGTAAGTCAAATTTGTAAGCATGTGATATACATTGGCCCTGTTCACGGTGTTAACTTGATCATTTTGTTTTGTTGATTTTAAGTTTTCTTCAACACAAAGTTACGACTTTTCCTTCTGTAATTAATAAGTATTAATAACATGTTGAGACTATAGAAATATCCTGTTTCTCATCAAACATTCACTCATTAGTTTTAGTATTGATCAATAATTCTAGTTTGAAGCAATTATGATAGTAAATGGTGAGTCTTAATTCCATCCTTTCTGCTACATTTTAGTTAGCATTGTACTATGAGGTTTTGTATCACTCCATTAATTTCCTCATTTTTTATGTGAGGATGATCTCATGGATTCTTATTTTATTTATTGGATAAAGTCTATTAATAGAGTTACTTACTGTTTTTGCTCAAGTTTTCCTGAATTTGATCAGGAGAATCTCTTTCAACTAAGTTCTGTGTCCTTTGACATGTCCTAATTGTTCTTTGAGTACTTTCTTTGAGTACTTTCTTACTGGTGTATTCCAGGTTTATATTATTCTTTGTGTGTCCTAGCCCTGAAGTTAAACTTTCCTCCAATAAAGCCTGGTTTCTTAGTTGAGAATTGTGTTTATAAGTCATGACATGGAATGAGGTGTTCTCTTTACTACTGGTTGTCATGGCTTTTAAGTCCCCTAAGTACACTGAGATAAGAAATATAGGAATGTGTGTGTATGCTATGTATATATTTGTTTACATATATATACACACACATACATACACACAGCTATATCTAGAACCGTGAGTTCATGTTGATAACTCCCACTTCCAGTCCAACATCACAGAGTTCATTGTAGCCCTGTCCCCTCTATATAGGTAATTCTCCTTTCTGATATTGAGAAATCGGGTTCTCATGACCGAAAATATATTTACTTATTTCCTCAATTCCAGAATATGCACAAAATAATTTTTTAGTATTGCTAACCCATAAAACCATTAAAAAAAAAACCACCTGTCACCTAGAGTTAACGTTTGTGAAGTTTGTTTTTTTAAACTTGAGGGTATAGTGTGAAAGTAATGTATTCAAATGTTACTTGGAATGGCTCACGTTCCCTCTTCAGTGCAACTGTTATTCATTTGAATTAGTGATACTCTCCTCTTTGTATTCCATTTTACTCTTTTCTCCTTATCCTTGTTGTTTTTGTTTATATTTAAATGTGGGAAGCATTAATATGATACTAAAAATCAACACGATACAATAGCCTAAACCCAGAAGTGTTATTCCTCCAACTTCTGCCTGTCTTCCATCCTTCCCATCCCCCACCTTTCCACACTGTACCTATGATGTAGGTAACCAGTCTCACTCATTTTTAATACTGTGTATATTTCTTTGTGTGAAAATAAAAAGATATATGTAAACTTTCCTTTCTTACATGGAGATAGTCTTCTATAACTTCTCTTTTACACTTTTAAAAATTTAACTATAAATTCATAACATTTGTTAATAGCTTATAGGCCTTGTAGTGGTGTTCCCTCTTTCATTCTTGTTGCTGGTAATCATGCTTTCTCTTTTTCATTATCATTCTTATGAGAAGTTGATCAATTTTATTAATCTTTTCAAAGTGCTTGTTTTGGACTTCAATCTTTTTCTATTAGTTTTCTATTTTATTTATTTTGGCTTTTTAACATTTTCTTCTACTTATTTTAGGTTTAGTTTGCTCATATTTTTCTAGTTTCTTAGGATGGAAACACACATGCAACATATCTCATTATCACTTAGTTTGAAACACTTCTTAATTTATTTGTAACTTCTCATTTAACCTATGGGGTTTTCTCTATGAGTACTTTTAATTTTCAAATATATAGGACTTTCATTGATTTCTTATTAATTTATTGTAATCAAAGAACACATTCTGTAACATAGCAATCTTTAGAAGTTTTTAAAAATGTTATAGCCCAGCATATAATATTTTTTCTTATTTGTTTGGACACTCCATGTGCACTTGAAAAGAATGAGAATTCTGCATTTCCCAAGCATGGTGCTCTATAAATGTTACTTAGGTTAAAACTATTAACAATGTTCAAATTTTCTATATTCTTTCTGATTTTTTTTTTTTTTTGGTCTGGTTGTTCTGTAAGTTATACTAAGAGGATTGTTAAAATTGCTACTGAGGCTTTGTCGAAGATGAGTTGGTTGAGAAATTGAGGTTTTGCTTCTGGAATCTCAATTCTATTCCATTGATCTATATGCCTGTTCCTATACCAATACCAAGCTGTTTTGATGATTGTAGCTTTATAGTAAAGTTTGAAGTCTGGTAATGTGATACCACCTGCTTTATTTGTTTTTGTTTTTGTTTTTGTTTTTTTGCTGAGGATTGTTCTGGCTATTCTTGGATGTTTGTGTTTCCAAATGAATTCCTGTGTTGCTTTTTCTAGGTCGAGAAGAATGTTGCTGGTAATTTGATGGGTATTGCATTGAATTTGTAGATTGCCTTAGGTAAGATGGCCATCTTCACAATGTTGATTCTTCCAATCCATGAGCATGGGATATTTTTCCACTTGTTTGTGTCATCTTTGATTTCTTTGAGCAGTGTTTTGTAGTTTTCATTGTAAAGGTCTTTTACGTCTCTGGTTAGGAAGATGCCAAGGTATTTCATTTTTTTTGTGGCTATTGTGAATGGAATTGTGTTTTTTATTGGGGTTTCTGTTTGTTTATTATTGATGTAAAGAAATGCGATTGTCTTTTGCACATTTATTGTGTATCCTGAGACTTTGCCAAAGACTTTTATCAGTGTAAGGAGATTTTTGACACTGGGGAGAGGAGAACCTATTCAGTAAATGGTGCTGGGAAAACTGGCTGACCACATGCAGAAGATTGAAACAGGACCCCTATCTATCCTCATACACAAAAATTAACTCCAGATGGATCAGAGACCTAAATGTAAAACCTCAAACCATAAGAACCTTAGAAAATGAAGGACATACCCTCATGGAAATTGGAACTGGCATCCAATTCCTGACAAAACCTGAAACCCACAGGTCATAAGAGAGAAGATAGTCAAGTGGGACCTTATTAAACTGACAAGCTTCTGCAAGGCCAAAGAAATCATCAAGAGAGCAGGGAGACAGCCTACAGACTGGGAAAAAGTATTTGCCAACACCAGGTCTGACAAAGGCTTAACATCCTGGATCTACAAGGAACTCAAAGGTGCTGAAAAGAAAAAAACAAACAAGCCCATTATAAAATGGGCAAAAGACATGAACAGACACTTCACAAAAGAGCACATCCGAGCAGCCAACAAACACATGAAGAAATGTTCAACCTCACTAATCATCAGGGAGATGCAAATCAAAACCACACTGAGATACCACCTAACCCCAGTCAGAATGGCAATTATCAACAAGTCAAAAAATAACTGCTGCTGGAGAGGGTGTGGTGAAAAGGGAACACTTCTACACTGTTGGTGGGAGTGTAAACTAGTGGAACCTCTGTGGAAAGCAGTGTGGCGATTCCTAAAAGCTCTAAATATCAACCTCCCATATGGCCCTGCAATCCCCCTACTGGAAATATACCCTGAAGAACTCAAATCACTCTATAAAAAAAGATACCCGCACATGTATGTTTATCGCAGTGTTGTTCACAATAACAAGAACCTGGAAGCAACCATGCTGTTCATCAAAAGAGGACTGGATTTTAAAAATGTGGTACATATACATGATGGAATACTATGCAGCCATAAAAAAGAACAAAATCATGAATTTTGCAGCAACCTGAATGGAACTAGAGTCCATAATACTGAGTGACCTCTCACAGAAACAAAGATCCGAGTATCACGTTCTCACTCATATAGTGGACCTTGAACATCCAATGTAATACTATAAGAAAATGACTGACAGTAGTGGGAAACTATGGGGGGGGAGATGGGATTAAAGGTAGTAAATATCTGTCTGGGGACGGTGAAACACCTCTTATCAACAAGGGTGCCTGAATGAAACATATTTGTATACTTAACCCTTAGCTGTACCCCACAATATCATAATAAAAAATATTGATTATATAAAAAAATTCCTACTGAGTATTATGAATTTGTCAATTTCTCCCATTAGGTCTTTTAATTTTGCTTGCAGTTTTTCAAAACTCTGTTAATAGGCACATAAATTTATACTTGTATGCCTGAAAAACTAACTTTTATATTATGAAATATTCCTCATTATCTCCTGTAATATTTCTTGTCTTAAAATCTATGGTATCTGATATCGCATAATTCCTTCCAGCTTTATGTTTATTTACATGACATATTAGCCTGAGTTGTCATTTTTTTTCTCATACTTTCAGATTATCTTTGTCTTTAACTTAAATAATGTCTTTTTAGACAGCATATATAGTCATCCTTCCATATGATGGGTTCTTCATTTCAACCATAGATTGAATCTATGCTGAAAAAGAAACAACAGAAAAAAACAATGCAACAGTAACAAATTAAAAAGTGAAAATAAAATTATACAGCATTTACATTGTATGAGATACAATATTATAAGTCATCTAAAAATAAAGTGCAGTCATGCACTACAGAAGGACATTTTAGTCAACGACTGTGTATATGACAGTGGTCCTATAATATAATTCTGTAATTGTACTGCAGCTTTCCATGTTTAGATATGTTTAGACACATAAATATCATTGTGTGACAATCATCTACAGTGTTCAGTAGAGTAATATACTATACATGTTTGTAGCCTATGAACAATAGACAATGCCAGATAGCCTGGACATATAGTAGGTTAGGTCATCTAGGTTTGTGTAAGTGCACACTGTGATGTTCCTACAATAAAGAAATTGCCTGGTGCTGCATTTGTTAAGCCATACATAACTGTATATGGGAGGTTGTATGTAGGTTATACGCAAATACTACACTATTTTGTGTAAAGAACTTGAGCATCCACTGATTTATTTGTTTATGGTTTCCCTATTTTTTTCTTTCCTGCCTTCCTTTAGGTTGATCAATATTTTTTGTAGCCAAATTTATTGGCTTCTTAGTAATACTTCTTTATATTTTGTTGGTTGCTCTAGACATTAAAATATGCATTTTTTTAAACCTATCATGGTCTACTTAGAGTTAATATCTTACTAGTCCATGTAAAATATTATAAGTGTGCAATATCGTGGTTCTATTTATCTACTCAATCTTGGGGCTATTTATTTATATAATACATACATATATATTACATCTATTATTTACAGCATACTATATAGCATAATACTGTTATTTTTATCTGTAAGTAATCTAATATTTTAAATAAAAAATTAGACTTTTATTATTTATCCATACACTTATGATTTTTAGTGTTCTGAGTTAGTTTCTGGAGTTAGTCCTACATTTCAATCTGTTATCATTTTCCTTAATTTGAGCAGCTTTTATTCTTGAATTGCAAATCTGCTGGCAATAAATTCTTAGTTTCTACTTACCTAAAGATATCTTTATCATACCCTCATTGGGGGGATTATTTTCACTGAATATAGGTTTTTGGTTAAAATTTATATATTTTTTTGTCTTCTAGCCTCTTTTGTTTTTGAGATATCAGGTATCATTTATATTACTGGTAATATGTCATTTATCTTTTTTATCTGACTGCTTTAAGGATGGTCTGTTTATGTTTGGTTTTCAAAAGTTAGACTAGCCGCCCTTTCGGAGGCTGAGGTGAGTGGATTGCCTGAGCCCGAGGGTTCGAGACCCGCCTGGGCAACTTGGCAAGACTTCATCTCTATAATAAATAAAAAATGAGCCGGGCGTGGTAGTGCATGCCTGTAGTTCCAGCTACTCGGAAGGCTGAGGCGGAAGGATCGCTGGAGCCCAGCAGGTCGAGGGTGCGGTGGTCGGGAGCGGCCACCACACTCCAGTCTGGGTGACAGAGTGAGACTCCAACTCAAAAAAAAAAAAAGTTAGACTATGATATGACTAGGTGTGGTTTTCTTTGTAATTATCCTGATTGGGTTCTGCTGATTTCTTTGGGTCTACAAGTCTGTTTTCTCTCCTGCCCCCCAAGTTTGGGGAAAATTTGGCCACTTTTTGTACCCTTAAGTTCTTTCTACCTTGTTTTATCAGTTCCCTACTCAGGGTCTTCCATTACACATTCATTCTCTCTCTCTCTCTCTCTCATTCTCTCTCTCAAGATTTTATTGACTTCATGAAAAAAGAAAAGATGAAATTTAGAACTGAATCATTTGGTTGTTTGTTTCTCTTCTTACCACCCTAATTTAAAATTCTTGCGTCTCTTAATAATGTTCTCTTAGATCTATAGTTGGGCCAAACACATTCAAACCTCATCACAATCTCTTTGTAGTTTTAGCCTTTCTCAGAAAATCTATTTTTTTTTTTTTTTTTTTTGAGTTGGAGTCTCACTCTGTCGCCCAGACTGGAGTGCAGTGGCCGCTCCCGGCCACCGCACCCTCGACCTTGATCTGCCCACCACAATTACTCAGCCTGTCAGAATGCTGCTAGTCGTACAGAAGTCCTTGACCATCTTAACTATGTGTTTTCTGGGACTGGGGCCCTCCACATTTCTTGCAGAACACTGGGCGAGTTTTAGGAATAGTCACTGTTGTAGTCAAGTACTATTAGCTTGGGAGATATTACATGCTATCTCCCAAGTCTCTGAGGTTCTGTTGATTTATTTTCAATCTTTATTCTCTCTGCTCTTCAGTGTGGATAATTTCTATTGAGATTCTATCTATCTTTAGATACTAATTTTCTTCTGCTGTCTTCTATCTGCTTTTAATGCCTTTTCAAGAGGTGTTTATTTTATATATTTTATTCATGGGTTGTATAATTTGTATTTCATTATTTTATTTAGCTTACATTTTTCTTCCTAGTTTCCCTGTCTTCTCTATTCATTGACATATTTTTCTTTTGAAACACAGGTTTAATATAACCTATCTAGTTTATGCTTGCAAATACCAACATCTTGAACATTTCAGGTTCAGCAACTATTGACTGCTTTATCTCAACTATAAATCTCATTTTTCTATTTATTTTTGAGTCTACTCAAAATTGTATATATAATTTATTATTATATACTGAACGTTCTGAATGAAACATTGTAAAGACTCCAATTCTATTTTCTTCTGGGGTGTTTATTTTTTGTTCTGGTAGGAGGTTCACTTAAGCACCAACTCTGTCTCCCCTGCAGTGGATAGAAGTTGAGATCTCTGCTCAGATTCTTCAGTTTTACACTGTGGACCTTGGAGTTTCCCAAGTATGTGTACAAGTTGAGCCAAGAACATAAGTGATATTCTTATGCAGATTTATGGACTTCCTCCTTTCCTAGAGTTTCCCCTTTACTTTCTAGCTATTCTGGCATCATCTAACTTCACTTCCTCATGCCTTTTACATTCTGCTTGAGTTCTTTCCACTCAGCTCCCTGCAGATTAGGGAATGCCCACAGGTGCAAAGCTTAACTTTAAACATGTGAATCTGACCCAGGGCTGTGCTCTTCTTTCAAGAGCCAACTTCCTTCCACTATCTTTCTGCTTTTAACTGCTCCGTAAACCTTTTTTTAAAGTTTTTTTTTCCTATTTTGTCTAGTATTTATAAATGTTATCTGTGGGTGGATAACTCAGATATAAGCTTCACCGTCATTACAGAAAGTAGAACTAGGGTAAGTATATATTTCCAGGGTGCAAGATTAATGCTATTAAATTGAGATATAAATTAAATCACACACATCTAAAAAAGTGAACATTGAAAAACATTTTAATAATATATTTTATTTAACCCAGCATATCCAAAACATTACTGGTTCAAAGAGTAATCAGTACAAAATTAACATATTTTTCATTTTTTATAGTAAATCTTTGAAATCTGGTTGTATATTACATTTTCAGTATAGCTGAATTCAGACACTCAATTTTCAACAACTAAAGAGAAATATAGTACTACTGAAACAACAAAGTTATATTTAATAGAAAATTAGTTTCCATTGCTTTGGTTTTAAATTTTAAAATTAAATCAATTAAAATAAAATAAAACTAAAAATTTAATTTCTCAATTTTGGCAGCCAAATGTCAAATGTCCATTGGTTTCATATAACTAATGTCTACTATACTGAGCAGGATAGGTCTAGAGAATGAGAAAGGTTTTCTGTTTCACTAAGGTAAGTGGCCTGATATAAACCATAAATATAATTGTATAGGTTGGGTTTTTTTTTTTTTTTTTTTTTGAGTTGGAATTTCACTCTGTCGCCTAGACTGGAGTGCAGTGGTCGCTCCTGGCCACCGCAGCCTCGACCTGCTGGGCTCCGGCGATCCTTCTGCCTCAGCCTTCCAAGTAGCCGGAACGACAGGGGCACGCTACTGCGCCCGACTAATTTTTTGATTGATTGTAGAGATGAGGGCTCGCCAAGTTGCCCAGCGGGTCTCGAACCCGCGGGCTCAGGCACTCCACTCACCTCGGTCTCCCAAAGCGTGGGATTACAGGCTGAACCACCGAGTCCAGCCAATTGTATAGGAATTAAAAGTAATTTATATATAACCACTTTTATTTGGAAACAAAAAAAAAAACTCTGTCTTTCAATATTTGCAAAGATATAAAAAAATTCCTAAACTTTTTGCAAAGAAATTTTGGTAACAACAAAGCTAAATGGGTTTGCATAATTGTACATCATTATGTGCAGAGTTTGTCAACAAATGACTATTTTTAATAGAACACATCGTTCATTCTTCTATAAATCTGTCCTTTTGGAATTTATATTTAATAATATTCTGGGCTATAAAAATTTCACTACTTGCAAGTGTCCCTTTTTGTTGACTAAATAATTATAATGATGGTGTTGATTATTTAAAAAGTGATCTTTTGGTATTATGATTATAATTACCTTGATTCCCAAGACAGAAGTATGTCTGAATTGGCTTATGTAAAATTCCAGCTCTGTGAAATAACATGATTCTCATTAATGAAGATTGACTTGATAGAAAATATACCCACACACTCAGTTTCCTTAGCACTCAATTTGGGGTAGAAGTGCAGTGAGAGTCTCTGTTATAATTCTAATGACATGTCATACTGCTTATACATTTCACCACCATATCTGGTTGATTCTACTTGTGCTGAATTCCATCAGTGTCCACACAAAATAAAAATTATACTTAGCTTACACAAATCAAAATCTTATAACCTAGGATCATAAGGCAGGAAAGTTTGAATATGACAAAGGACCATGATATCAATTTGAATGATCTTTATTAGGTCCTAAGTGCCATGCATGTATGGTAAACATGGTTAAACAACATAAAGCCAGACATAGAAGAATATAGAAAGGATATAAATAGTAGTACAATCTCTTTTCTTGACTTACTAGTCAAAAAAGGGTTCAGATAATTAGAAAAGGTCAGAAATTTTCATCACTGAAGACAATTCAATAGAACTTTGGGACATGTGGAGTCATTTATGTGAAAGCTTCCTGAGCAGTTACTATGTACCATGTAAAAACAATGTCCTGTAAATACTGTCATAGTCCCTACCCTCAAGAGTCCAGTGGGTAAAATACCAGGCAAAGTGCTAAGACTTTACATTCATGATCTCATTTAATTCATCTAAAACAAAAGTAAGATGACAATTTTTCAGAGAAGTGGATCACCCTTAAGTCATTAGAAAATGACTTAAGGGTGATCCAAAATTCACATGGCAGGACTTGGAGTTAAACTCAGGTTTGACTCACTCCAGATGCCATAGTCTTAGCCATTATTCATAGTCCCCAATGGAGGTCATCTCTATACTAGAATATCTCAGTTTGGTGTGAACTACCCTCTGCCCACATCCCAGGATATAATTCTTTTGAAATTTAAAGGTCCATATGTCCTTATTTATGGTCCTATTGCTCTAATGAAAAAAGATCATCTCTATCTGTTCACATAGCTTTCTTATGTCTGTCAAATGGCAATGTTATGTACTCTGGATTCCCAAGGTATTATCCTGGCTCTTACACCCTAGGGCTTCAGTGCCTTTTGAACTTGAAGGAGTGATCTATTCTTCCAAGCAGTGGGTTATCTTACTCTGAATTTAAACAATAGGATCTGAACCTGGAAGGGTCCTGTATTACTCAGCTTTGCATTGGTATAAAGGAATAGCTGAAATTGGATAATTTATAAAGGAAAGAGGCTTATTTTGGTTCATAGTTCTGCATGGTGCCAGCATCTGCTGGGTTTCTGGTGAAGCCTAAGAAAGCTTACAATCATGGTGGAAGACAGAGAGGAAGTAGGCATGCCTCATGGTGAGAGAGGAAACAAAAGTGGGAGGGGAGATGCCAGGCTCTTTTAAACAACAAGCTCTCATGTGAATTAATAGAATGAACTCACACACTGCCACAAGAATGGCACTGAGCCATCCATGAGGGATCCACTCCCACAACCCAAACACCTCCTACTGTGCCCCACCTCCAATATAGGGAATCACATTTCAACTTAAGATTTGGAGGAGACAAACACTAAACTATATCAGTCCCTACATTATCTTTTATGACTGTGTTGTATTTCAGACTTGGGTACCAATTCTAAAAAGGTAGAAACTTGGTCAGGATTTGGGAGTCAATAAATGTCAATCATTAGACTGAAACTTGCCTCTCTTGACTCCCACATTTTGTGATTTAGAACTTGTCATACTTTACAAATTATGAACCCAATATGAGTTAAAATTAAAAAAAAAGAACAACTGGTATGGCAGAACTTCTGGAGTATACAGAGGTGTTAATTCTCTCATCCAATAAGGATGCCAAAGTGTTCTGAACTTTCCTATGAGTATGGGATGGCAGGTGGAGAGTGAGTAGATGAACACTCAGTTTAATTATCCCTGAAACATCTGGAACCCACGGAGGGTGGGACAATTTGTCTGCTTTGTTAGCCAGCCTTTTTCATTAAATGTTATGCTTATGCATTGCTGAAAGGGAAATTAATACTTCAGAATCATGCAATCACAGCACCATTTATCATGCTGTACTTCCCTCTTTCCTTAGCTAATGATGAAACCCCACTTCAACATACCCACCAAATAGGGTCATCTAGTATCCCCTTTGTAAGTTTTTCATATACATCTTATCTTTTGTTATTAACTTTATTAAATACATATTAAAATGAACCCTATTTTGTAAATGAGGACTTGGCTCATAACTGTTAAGAAACAGCAACTGCTAACTGGCAGAACAAGAATTAGGTCTTACTTCTGTCCCAACCCTGAACCTATGCTCTACAGTCTCTCACATAAAATATTGCTTGCATACCCCTAGTGATGGGAAACTCATTGCTATCCAGTGCATTCTTGAATATCTGTGAGTGGGGGGGTGTAATTATAAGAAAGCTCTTCCTTTAGTGGTGTTGAAATGTGTTTCTGTTGGGCTTCTGCAAATTAATCCCACTTTATTTCTTTGTTATGTATGAGTACACGTGTGATTCATTTCACACACAATGATCCATAAGGAATACTAAGAGAACCCTCCTGGCATCTTTTTCTTTTCTTCCTAAAGTTATGTGCATATTCCCATTTCTCTCATATGGTTCTCCCTGGGACAAGACTTCTAGTTACCTTGCCTTTGGGTACCTCTGAACTTTAAATGAACCTTGAAGTAAGGCTATGCTTTACTGAAGTCTGAGGTTGAGTGGGATGTATTATTTAGGGGAGACAGAGATTATCCAGTACAGTGGCTTAGGTAATATGAAAGTCTCTTTCTGTTGCACATACAGTTGAGAGGTGAATGGTGTGAAGCTAGTGGCACTAAAAATAACTAATACCTGGGAGTCAAGAGAAGCAAGTTTAAATCTATTAATTGACATTTATTGATTCCCAGAAACTTGCTCAGGTGCCTACATGGGAGATAGGAAGTGTCACCTCACCCTGCTCTTGGTGAAAACATGGGCAATTCTATTACTAAAAAAAAAAAAAAAGGAGAAATACATGCTAGAGGACAATTGCAGATTCTGCCACACCAAGTAAGGTGTAAACAAAAAAGCAAACATCAAGAGAATATTGGCCAGAACCTAGAAATATTAATAGAAACCAGGGAGTTTTGGTTCTTGAATTTATCTAACCTCTAGCAAGTCACATAACCGATAAACTTTGCCTTCAGCTCTATAAAGAAGTGTAATTAAATTCATTTTTTTCTATTTCACAGAGATATTGTGATTCAGTTACAAGAGATTTTGCATATTGTATCAAATGGCTTTTTAATAAAATTATAGCTAGTGTGTTTATTCTTGAAGTGATCTGTTTGGAATGAGCATATTACTAGGAAATAGAGAAGTAGAATTATAGGAGACAGATGATACTCAGATTCAAGAAATGGGTATGAAGTTATCCAGAAAAATGTTACTATATGTTAATAGATCCTCAGCTATTTTTGTCCCTGAGGTTTAATATACCTTTTGAGGGGAAAAACACATAGTATAGGGTTAATTTTTTTGTTTTATATTGTTTAGCAGAAATCTAAAATATTTATTTCCCCCATTGCATTTTTTTTGGAGGGTGAAAGTTAGTCCTGGTAATCCTTTTACTGAAATTTCATTGATATGGTAATTGCTTGTACCATGGATGAATCTGGATCATTTAGCAGTTGCACAGTGAATCAAATGTATGCTCTGCTGAGTCCTGGACATTTTTATTAAGCCTTTATGCTGTGAATTCTACTTACAGAACAAAGCATATGCCTAGAGGGTGAGAAAATGTGGTTTTTACAGGAAAGATTCAGGATCAAAAGATGCTCACCTATCCTCTACTGCTAGGGTCTGGAATTAGATATATGAATCCATGAATAGGTCCCAGACTGCCACAGGGCTGTTTCCACATGCCACTGCTCCTTTACTTCTATTATACACACACACTCTCTCTCTCTCTCCTCGCTGTACTTATTGATCATCTGTGATTCTGATGAGATAAACTATAAGAGACACTGTCTTAGATGGTTTCAATCCTTTGTCAGGCCCCATTGTCATTGCTGGGATCTGGAACAGAGACTGCTAGCATCTCTGCTCTCCCCTCTACCTTTCTAACAGGCTGCCATTGGGAGCACATACGAGCTCAGCCAAAAACTTATATTTCCCAATGTCTCTTGCAGGCAGGGGCTGAGGCCACTAGATGTGAATTAAGTCATCAAATAAAACCCTTATGAAAGCTTTTAAACAAGACCAAGTATAAGAAAGTGTACACTTAGGGATAGCATTTGCCTTTTACATAGAATGTGGGTGTGATGGCAAACTTGGTAGCCGCAGCCATGAGCTAAGAATGAAAGGAAAAAAAATGAAGGAGCCTGGGTCTCTGACAACTTAGGCACCCCTCCCATAGAAAATACCTATGTTATATTTAAACCATTGTGTCTTAGGATGAGTTTTGTAGAAACACAGTCTCACCAGGATTCAGGTGTAAAACTATGAGAAAGAGTAAAGCAAAATAGCATCAAGGGGGAGGTCAGAGAGGGAGGCAGAATGTTGCCCCAGGTGAAGTCTCATCTTGGCCTGAAGTATAGGATCGTGGGAGCTCTGGAGCATACACTGCCTGGAGAGTGTCCTGCAGAGTCTACCACTGTGAGTGAAAGGGGGTCAGCCGATTCATCATATGTGTAGGCCATTGGCTATGGGCTACTGCCAGAAAAGGATATGCTTACATAACTTCCTCAGAGTGGCTCCTCTTGTCTACTGGGGACAATTTTCCAGAGGAGGGGGCACAGAGTAAGCCATCAGCTAGCACCTCACAGGCTGAGGTTTGGGGTGCCCAGCCCCAGTGACATGATCCCAGGCAAAGTCTTTGCAGTATTTTTTTATTTTCCACCCTTGTTCATTTGCTTCAAGAAACCACTTGTTACTCACAAAAATGTTTCATTCCCATCCCAGCTATGGGCTTTCTCTAAAGATTTCTGGGTTCAAGAACCTGGGGAAATTTTGGTCCTAGGCTGAAATGGATACCTCCCTTCTCCTCCCTGTTCTAAACTGCTCTCACACTCAGCTGATACTCCTCAGGTCTGGGCTGCAGTGGGAAGATCCCTAGTACCCTTATCCCTAGTATGACTGAATCCCTGGCTGCCATGCCTTTAGCAGGCTGTGGTTGGCCAACTTTTCCATTTAGAGTCAGGCACGGGAGTATCAAGAGATGTGCCAATAGATTCTATGGGTGCCAGGCATTCCTTTCTGTCTTCCATATTAGCATCAGTTCTATCCTTCAAGACTCTCTGCCGGGCTCGGTGGCTCAGCCTGTAATCCCGCACCTTTGGGAGGCTGAGGTGAGTGGATTGCCTGAGCGATGCGGGTTTGAGACCCACCTGGGCAGTGAGACCTCATCTCTACAATAAAATCAAAAAAATCAGTTGGGCGTGGTAGCGCATGCCTGTAATTCCGGCTATTTGGAAGGCTGAGGTGGAAGGATCGCCGGAGCCCAGCAGGTCGAGGTTGTGGTGGCCGGGAGCGGCCACTGCACTCCAGTCTGGGTGACAGAGTGAGACTCCAACTCAAAAAAAAAAGACTCTCAGGGTTAATTCCCCCTGACCATATGGAAACTCCTTTCTATGACTACTGGCCTTGTGACATCAGAGCTTTAAGTTTCATGACTCTTGTCCTGTGTCTACTGTTGGAAATGTTCCCCTCTAAGAACCAACACCTCTAGCAGTTTAGAAGCCCAAAATTGTGGACATTGAAAGCACAACTGGTCACAGAGAATGATGGTGATGAAGATTCAATTCTGCTGGCACTCTGTGATTACTGGAATATCTTTTACGTTCCTTTATTTTTTTTCTATTTCAAAGGAATGAAATGATTTAGAATGATGCAATAGCTATTGCAGTGCTTTTAACCTGTCTAACACAGTGGTGTATTAATGTTAAGTTAACCAAGGTGGTTATTCTCTAAGTGATCTGTTTGAAATATGCCTTTATAAAATGCCTGTTGGTTTAAGAGTTGGGTGGATCTGGAAGAATAACCCCCCTATCCTTACAGGGTGTCATCTCTAAGGGATATATCAGCTTCATCTTTAATGAGCCATTAATTGTTTATCCCCATGTATCATTATCTTAGCATGGAAGCATCTGGAAGCATGTGGTAGAACCCAGGGCCATAAGCTGCAGAGCTCTCCTAATGAGTATGAGAATAATTATTCACCACATACCACTTACTCAAAGCTGTGTTCATATATTTTGGTAAAGCCACCACACTCAGCACAGAAGCCACAATTGAGACTTCTGCTTGGTTAAATTTCCTGATTAGCTCCCTATTGCTTTGCCATGGTCCATCTATTTTATTTTTTGTAGGGATTAGACTGATTAATTATAAGAGACTATGTTAGAGTCTATTGTTTCTGCATCCTTATGTCTTTGAAGGTGACACTGATCTCTGTCATTCCACATGAATGTGATACTGGTTTTGATTTACCACCTTTTTAGGCATGAGAGTTTTTGTGGCTGCTGCTTGGTCTCTCCAACTATGATGGTTCTTATCCTATAGATTAAGAAATTGATGTGAATATTCTGCCACCTGCGAATTATGTCTTTTCTAATAATACATTTGGGATCTAGGGGACTTGACCAGCAGTTTCTCTGTAGATTCAGAGGAGACACGAGCTAGAACTCTGTTTCTTATTATTTAACCCCTCATCCTAACAGGCGGGCCATCATGGCACTTCAGGTGTCTGGATATCAGCATCAGTTCTCTCAGATCCTGTATCCAACAGTCCTCAAAGAAATTGGATAGTCTCTTTCCCTCAGTGTTTTATTCCCCAATAAAATGACCATAAGGAAGGACAGGTGGAAATCACTGCTGTATACACCTGCTATGGCGCTATGGGGTTTTTTCCTCATGGGCACCTGGCTGCTTCTTCAGTGGGTCCTGGGCCTGAGAAGGCTCAGGCTGAGAAACTGGGCAGGCATTTTGATTTTTCACTAGGTACCCAATTATATTGCCCCTACGACCATCATGTTTTATTAACCATCACCATAGAATCCTGAAGGTTGGGCGAGGATCACCCCTGTGGCTGCCAGTCTGATCTTGCTGCTGATTCTGGTAATTGCACTCACTCTACTTTTGATGTTTAAGTGCTGCCACCTGGCTTTCATACTTTGGTAATCTGTCATCTCCCATTGCTACTAGACAGCCCAGTTTTGCAACAGCATTTCCTACTGTCAGTGTCAGCTGCAGAGGCCACCACCAATGAGCTATGAGTGATGATGGTGTCCCCTTCACCATTGCATTTCTTAATTTATTGGTAAACAGAACAGCCTCTGAGCCCTCCTGAGAAACATAATCAGCTACTATGTTTTCCAATGTATAGTAGAAACATCCTAGCATACTTATTTCTCTGAGTCTTTTGGTTTCATACTCCACAGTTTCCCAAGACAATTCTGTTCTCTACTTTAGGATTGGCCATGTCTCTTTCTAAGCTCCCAAGTGTCAAGAGTCAGGTTGGGAAAATATTTATTTTCAGGGTGTTAAATCTTGTCTTAGAATAGTGCCCCATACCAACAAATCCTCTCCTACCTAACTTTATAATACCCTTCTTGGCACCTTGATCCTACACAAATATTTACTTCCAAGAATACTCTCTGTGCTCCTACTAGGACATGATTACCATACCTATAACTCTACTGGCTGAGAATTCTTCTTCTCTTTTAGCTTATTGATAACTTTTTCAGTTGGGTCATGATGAGATGTAACTCTAGTTATTGTGCAATGGCCATGAAGGAGACCAGATTCAGAAAGTCCAGGATTGTCTTATAAGGCAACTGCTCCATTTAGGGTTTCTTCACAACCATCAAGTAAGGGAAAATTGACCACTTGTGTAAGCACAAATAATTCAGAGTTATCTTGGGGTTTTGGGAGTTCACAGTGTTCAAAAACATATATGTGAATATTCCTATCCTAAGTGAGAGACATATTTCCTGTTTAAAACAAGAATTCTGTCTTCTCTGAAGTTGTCACTATTACAATTAAACCCTGTGCCTATATTTTAGCTCTGG
>NW_007082972.1:0-468 GCF_000164805.1 Carlito syrichta
ATTGAGATTCCAGAAGCAAAACCCCAATTTCTCAACCAACTCATCTTTGACAAGGCCTCCACCACCTACCACTGGGGAGAGGAGAACCTATTCAGTAAATGGTGCTGGGAAAACTGGCTGACCACATGCAGAAGATTGAAACAGGACCCCTATCTATCCCCATACACAAAGGTTAACTCCAAATGGATCAGAGACCCAAATGTAAAACCTCAAACCATAAGAACCTTAGAAAATGAAGGAAATATCCTCATGGAAATTGGAACTGGCATCCAATTCCTGAACAAAAACCCAAAACCCACATGTCATAAGAGAGAAGATAGACAAGTGGGAATTTATTAAACTGGCAAGCTTCTGCAAGAAGCTTTTGGCAAGGCCAAAGAAACCATCAAGAGAAGCGAGACAGCCTATAGACTGGGAAAAAGTATTTGCCAACACCAGGTCTGACAAAGGCTTTACATCCTGGATCTA
>NW_007082973.1:0-311 GCF_000164805.1 Carlito syrichta
CACTCCATTCCATTCCACTGCATTCCATTCCACTCCATTCCATTCCACTGCATTCCATTCCACTCCATTCCATTCCACCTCATTCCATTCCACTCCATTCCAATCCACTCCATTCCATTCCATTCCACTCCTCTCCATTCCATTTCCCTCCATTCCATTCCTTTTCTCTACATTCCATTCCTTTCCATTCCTTTCCATTCCATTCCTCTCCTTTCCATTACATTCCATATGTCTCTCTTCCATTCCATTCTCCTTCATTCTATTCCTTTCGATTCCATTTCATTTCATTTCTCTCCACCCCATTCCACTCC
>NW_007082974.1:0-339 GCF_000164805.1 Carlito syrichta
TATGTTCTCACTCATAAGCAGACCTTGAATAATTATAATACTATAAGAAAGGGATTGGCAATAGTGGGAAAGTGCCAGGGGAGGGGGGGGATTGGCAGTTGAGGGAAACTGTTAGGGTAGGGTGGAGCATACCTCATCAACAAGGGTACCTGCATAATCAACGTTTGTATACCTATCCCAGAATTGTATCCCATATCTTTATAAAAAAAAAATTAAAATGAAATGAAAAATAATCCATACACAGAAAAAAATTAGCTTATATAAATTGATTCAAGTAAGCTCAAAATTTGGATTATGCATTATTTATGCCAGGTATTAAAAATATGTTCAAGTAATAAA
>NW_007082975.1:0-568 GCF_000164805.1 Carlito syrichta
TTAAACTTGGGCATAAAATCAAATCACCTTAGGATGAAAAAGGTTTTATAGAAATATATCAGTCATGGGATTAGGTTATCCTTTGTTATGGGATTTTAAGATTGTCAGATGAAAAGGGTTTAAAGGCAATCATTGATTAAGTTTTTATGGATTAAGGATTCTGGTGGGGGGACGCCCCTCCCACATCTGACTTTGTGTATAAGAGACCCCTTGTAATTTCCAATAACACACATCATTTTTGCACTAGACTAGAGTCCAGTATCTTTCCTCTCTCTCTCTCTCTCTTTCTTCTTCCCCCAATCACCGATGTCGTCCCCACCTTTGGGGTACCCTGAACCCGGCTGGAGCTGGACTCAGGCAATCTACCTGTCTAGGCAGCTGAATTAACTAGCTAGCTAACTGGTTAGCTGGCTAGCTGACTTAACTAGCTAGTTGACTAGCTAGCAGACAGGCTAGCTAACTTAACTAGCCAGATGGCTAGCTAGCTGATTTAATTAGCTAGCGACTTGGTTGGTTAGATGACTAGCCAGCTGGCTTAACAAGCTAGATACCTGGCTGGCTAGCTGGT
>NW_007082976.1:0-610 GCF_000164805.1 Carlito syrichta
AATCTGGTTTGCTAGGATCTTGTTGAGAATTTTAGCATCTATATTCATCAAAGATATTGACCTGTAGTTCTCTTTTTCTGTTGGATCTTTACCTGGCTTGGGTATCAATGTGATGTTAGCTTCATAAAATGATTTGGGGAGAGTTCCATCTTTCTCAATCGCCTGAAATAGCTTCAGTAGGATTGGAACCAGTTCCTCCTTAAATGCCTTGTAGAATTCTGCTGGAAAGCCATCTGGTCTGGGGCTTTTTTTTGTAGTAGTTTTCTGATTACATAGTCAATTTCCTTGATGGTTATTGGTCTATTTAGGGTCTCAATTTCTTCTTGTTTCAACCTAGGCAGTTTGTGTGATGACAAAAGGTCCTCCATTTCCTTGAGGTTTTCAAGTTTGTTTCCATACAAGTGTACATAGTAGTCTCTGATGATCTTTTGTATTTCTTCAGGGTCAGATGTGACTTCATCTCTTGTGTTTCTGATTGTGCTTATTTGGGTTTTTTCTTTCTTTTTCTTGGTTAGGCTAGCTAGGGGACCATCGATCTTGTTTATCCTTTTGAAGAACCAGCTTTTTGTTTCATTGATTTTTTGTATTATCTTTTTGTCTTCTATGTTCT
>NW_007082977.1:0-840 GCF_000164805.1 Carlito syrichta
CTTGTCTATCTTATCTCTTATGGCCTGTGGGTTTCAGGTTTTGTTCAGGAATTGGATGCCAGCTCCAATTTCCATGAGGGTATGTCCTTCATTTTCGAAGGTTCCTATGGTTTGAGGTTTTACATTTAGGTCTTTGATCGATTTAGAGTTAATTTTTGTGTATGGGGATAGACGGGGTCCTGTTTCAATCTTCTGCATGTGGTCAGCCAGTTTTCCCAGCACCATTTACTGAATAGGTTCTCCTCTCCCCAGTGGTAGGTGGTGGACGCTTTGTCGAAGATGAGTTGGTTGAGAAATTGAGGTTTTGCTTCTGGAATCTCAGTTCTATTCCATTGATCTATATGCCTGTTCCTGTACCAATACTAAGCTGTTTTGATGATTGTAGCTTTATAGTAAAGTTTGAAGTCTGATAATGTGATCCTACCCACTTTGTTTTTTTTGCTGAGGATTGTTGTGGCTATTCTTGGATGTTTATGTTTCCATATGAATTCCTGTGTTGTTTTTTCTAGGTCTGAGAAGAATGTTGCTGGTAATTTGATGGGTATTGCATTGAATTTGTAGATTGCCTTAGGTAAGATGAACATCTTCACAATGTTGATTCTTCCAATTCATGAGCATGGGATATTTTTCCACTTGTTTGTGTCATCTTTGATTTCTTTGAGCAGTGTTTTGTAGTTTTCACTGTAAAGGTCTTTCATGTTTCTGGTTAGGAAGATGCTAAGGTATTTCATTGTGTGTGTGTGTGTGTGTGTATTGTGAATGGAATTGTGGTTTTTATTTGGGTTTCTGTTTGTTTATTATTGGTATAAAGAAATGTGATTGTCTTTTACACATTTATTT